>NC_056749.1:8005859-8050859 GCF_019279795.1 Protopterus annectens | reverse complement strand
TCATCACCTCCATTCTTAACCTAGCTTCCACTACTCTTTCCCATAACTTCATGCTGTGACTGATCAGTTTAATCCCTCTGTAGTTACTACAGCTCTGCACATCACCCTTATTCTTTGAAATTGGTACCAAAACACTTTTTCTCCATTCCTCAGGCATCCTCTCACTTTCCAAGATTTCATTTACCAGTCTAGTTAAAAACTCCACTGCCATTTCACCTAAACACCTCCATATATGTGTGTGTGTGTGTGTGTGTGTGTGTGTGTGTGTGTGTGTGTGTGTGTGTGTATATATATATATATATATATATATGTGTGTGTGTGTGTTTGTGTGTATATCTATATATATATGTATGTTTTTGTGTCTTTCGGCTTTTCCCGGTTAGGGGTCACTACAGCGGAACTCCGGTCCACTAATGATTGGCAGTAGATTGTTACGTGCCGACTTGCCGGCCCTAATGCACAACCTTCAACGAAGGTATGCCCATTCACGCATGTCTCCACACTGAAGACGCTCTAGCTGAGAACGAACGGGACAACGTCTTATTGTGAGGCGACCGCGCTACCGCAGCACCACCACCGCAGTGATTGTGTGTGTATATAATGTGTGTGTGTGTTTGTGTATACATATATATATATATATATATATATATATATATATATATATATATACACATACGCATATATGTGTGTGTGTGTGTGTATATGTATATATATATATATATATATATATATATATATATATATATATATATATATGTTCATAGGTAGTTACTAGGCTATTTGCCCAAGGGCATTTTTAAGCCTAGCTAGAGTGTCTGCTTTCGCCGCCCCATTGATTAATTAACTGAGCCTCTGTCAAGCAGAGCCAATGAAATGATCCCAGGGGTGTATTTTCTGTTACCCATACACTTGTCAAGGCTTCTCTTGAAGAGTGTTAGTGAGGGGCTCTGCCTAATGTAGTTAGGAATTTTGTTCCAAAGCATGGGAAGTCTCTGTGACAGGAATCTATCCCTCCAGCATGTTCTATTTGTTGTTGTGGCAGAGTTTAGCTCACTAGAGTGCGTGGCTCGCAGTGATTTGGATTTCTTTAGGTGGAGCATGTCCATCAATTCTGAGTTGGACATGGCTTTGTAAGTCAGGCAGAGATCACCTCTGAGTAAGCGATATGCCACTGAGTACAGTTGGAGTTTTTTCAGTCGGGCTGCATAGGACATATGTTTGAGGCAAGTAATACTCTTGGTGAGGTGCTTTTTTGGTCTTTCCAGCTGTTGGAAGTGTCTTGTTAGGTACATCCCAAATGGGGCATTGTACTTTATGATGGATCTGATAAGTGACAAGTAGGGGGGCACTATAACCTCTTTATTTCTAGATGCAAACCCCTTAGTAATTAGATGGGCCATATAGAAGGATTTCCTAACTACTTTGGCAATATGTTTGTCAAAGGAGAGATTACTATCTACCTGTGTCCCCAGATCTCTTATTACCTCTTCTGTTTTAAGTGGGCTGCTGCCTATGTGGTAATTCGTGGGTGTTTTTTTTTCCCCAAACAGGATGACTGTGCATTTTTTGGCATTTAACTTGAGGCCATGACTTTGACACCAGTTGTCTGTATCAGTAAGGCCTTTTTGAAGGATGTCCATGTCAGCCGGAGAGTCAATTATGGCACCCAGTTTGCAGTCATTGGCGAACTTGGTTAGCCATATTTCTCCTGTGTTTGCCTGTACTTCTGAGAAATATATGCCGAACAGTAGGGCTCCCAGAACCGAGCCTTGCAGGCCATTACTTGTGAGTGGTTTAGAGTCGGACCTGGAGCCCGCTATTCTTACCGTGTGAGTTCTGTCTGTAAGCCCATTGGCAACCCATCTTGTGACGTAGGTGTTTATGTTCAGGCTGGTGAGTTTTTCTATAGTACCCGAGTGAGGAATGGTGTTGAACACCTTGGCGAGATCAAGGTCGCCTGTGTGAACCGCCTTTCCCTCGTCTGTGGCCTTGGTGACTGTCTTGAAGAAGTCAACCAGGTTTAGTAGGCATGATCTGCCCTTAACAAAGCAAACTGGGTTGGGTCAAGTGTTTGGACGTTCCCAATGTCTTTGTTAATGCGTTCCCTGATGATGCGCTCCATAGTCTTGCAGACCAGGCTAGTCAGGCTTATGGGGCGATAGTTACCAGGGTCAGGTGTGGCCCCTCCTTTGTGGAGCGGAATAACCATTGCTGTGTGCCATTCTATGTGCACGTAGCCTGTGGAGAGGCTGAGGTTGAACAGCGTTAATTGGTGGGGGTTAGTTCTTTCTGTAGTTCGTACAAGACGCAGCCTGGGACACCATCTGGCCCCATTGATGCTTTGTTTTTGGCTTTTGAAAGGGCTGTTTTCACCTGTGCTTCTGTGATTTCTGGGACACTACACTTTTCTGATATTGTTGTGGGCCCTTTTGGGGGTGAGAGGGGGGTGAAGTTTGCACTGAATCTATCTGCTCTACATTTCATCTTTTTTCGATGGAAACAAGCTGACTGAAAGTAAATGCAATAAATCAGGAGGTCTGGACGTCATCAGAGAAACAAAGTGAAAATGTACAAGGACATGCAGTTCAGTAAAGATGGTTTGAAATTATTGGAAGTGAGTAAGAGATTGCAGTTTTTCTGGTAACTAAATTCTTTACTGAGTTTGCAAGAACAGTGTATAATTTCAGTTTTATTAAAGGTAGCCAGTGCACATTTTCTTAGGGTTAAAAGTTAATGTTTCCTGAAACCATACCTCTGGGAGGTTAATAAGGATAAGACAAGAACAGACAGCAGTTGGTATAAATCAGAGCATAGGCTGTAAAATGTATCTTAGCATGGATAACTAATTTTAGGTTTAGTTTTGTCTGTGCAGCTGTCGATTTTGAACAATTGTTGCTGTTGGGAAGGTTGAACATCATCATTATTTGAAGATGTATATCATTTTGTGTGTTTGTTTTAATATGTTATTGGGGGGGTGTTTTTGTGTGAGGGTTTTCATTAAAACAAAAACTCTTGTGAAATGTGACATAGGTTGAAATGAAGATGACAAGTACCAAACATATAAAATATCAAGCTTTCAAACATTAGTGGGTGCATGAAAAGCAAAAGCTGGACGTAGACATTTAAAGCTGTCATATGTAATAGGTAGGAGTAATAACTTTTTAATGTAATGGCTACATTAAGCGTATTACTTTGGAACATGAATTGTCTCACAGGTATATCAAAAAGGAGAGAGCATTGAATGCAGAGTTCAAATAATGCCACTGGAGATGCATTTAGAAAGACGTGAGCATGTGAATTTGGTAAATAAAGGATTTCCTAATAGATATCCAGAAGAATACCATGGACGAATGAAAAGAGGAGTACTTGTACTAATTGCTAGAAGAGCTCCGGTAGTGATAGAGAAGGGATGAAAAAGCAGTAGTACATTTGTGGTAGTAAGGGGCTACAGGCAAGAGAGGAGGGTTATGCTTGCATGTATTTACATTCCACCCAAAACTGCTATTATGGAGCTTAAGGAAATTTGGGGAGAAATAATTATCTGTCAGCAGAGAAAAGATGCTCCCCTACTACTTATTCCCACTACCTTATAGCCAGTTAAAATTTCTTCGCCTCTACCTACCTCCCATCTCCTTCACTATTCTATTCTACCTCACTAGTATGGAATAACTAAATCTTAAACTGAATACTTGAGCGTACCCTATCCAAAACTGTTATACTCGAATCTTACTTTGCCTTAAAGGACAACGGGATATTAAAGCAGATTGCTCAACCTGCTGCCTCTTTTAGTCCATGTTCGTTGATGCAGCCTAGAAAAATCACCCATGCAGCCTTAAAAACTTACCTACTCAACTGTTTTCCCTGTTAGGCTTCCTACATTTCCATACTGTTTTACTTTCACTTTGAAAACCAAGTTGAAAAACCTCTAGCTGGCTCTGAAATGATGATGTCACATCTGCCAGAGGTCTTTCTCTAGCTACCGAGACGTTTCCTCCCCCAAAGTGATGCAATGCCCACCTGATTTGCCAGTGGACCTCCCACATTGTGATGTCAGGGCTGCCTTGCTCAGTCCACTCTTAACCTAGCAAAAATGTCAAACTGTAATCTCACTTTTCTGAAGAGCCCTACCGATATGTGGCAAAGTAACAGCTGCAAAAACTAAGAGCATAAATTTGCAATGGCCAGGCATAGACATTAATTGCATGGTTTTACATAAGAAGCAGATGTCTATCGCAATTAATCGACAATACTACATCAGATTACAAGAAGTATGCAATACTGTAATTTTCTAAAATTACCACTTAAAAAAAGCATGAGAGTGCTGTCATGCAATTCTGTGAAATATTTTGTGTTTAAAGTGCATCATTTGTTAGCCATTTAACCAGACAGGAAGGAAAATAAGTGGGAATTTGATGCTTTGCAAAACAGTGATTATTCCCAGTGCTACGAACCTTGGTTCTAAATTTGACAGGAGGAGTGCAATAAAAAAAATCTCCCACTATAAGGAAGGAAAGGCTTACAAGAAAACAGTACATTAGTCTGGTCACCTGCTGTGAGCTGTCGATCACATGCAGATAATGGGTCAAATTACCCTTAGCTCTTTGATAGCTAGGGAAGGTAGATGTGAAGGGGAGATACCTTGAAGAACTAGATTTCAGCCTTCACAAAAGAAATCAAGTTAGCATTTCTAAAAAGAAAGAGCAATAAAATGCACTTTTCAGTTCTGTTCTGTATAGGGTTACCACCTGTCCCACTTTGCGAGGGTCAGTCCCTCTTTGGGCAGTTGTGTCCTGCGAAAAAAATCAAAAAAATGGCAAATGTCCTGAGATTTTAGGACAAAAATATTTCCTAAGTTTTCTTTAATAGTTACATAAAACAGTTATTTTTTTATCTAAAACACTTAAGTGGTATATGAAATAGCATAAGCAACTCAAATGCTCCAAGAATAAGCTTTTATTTTGGCGAAAAGGTGAAGTTCTATCCTTTGTACTGGTCATGGGTATGTTTAGTCCTGCAAAATCTGACATTTCTACAAAAAATGTCCCACTTTGGGTATTTGAAAAGGTGACAACTGTAGTTCTGTAGCATTTTACACTGCTTGTGTTTGAAGTAGTCATTGAAAAAGGATAACATTTTAACCAAAGGTAGGTGACTGTAACACCGCAGTGAATGCCTGTAAAATCAGTGGACTTGACAGGAGCTTTAGGGAAAAGTGGCAGATCTGATGCAATTTTTTGGAGACAAACAATGCATTGTGGGATACTTAGAGGCAGACTAAACAATCAGAATTATTTCAAGATGCCAGACCCCATGTGGTCAGAGTCAGAAATTGCGTATAAAAATATCTAGAAAGCTCTAAATAGTCCCAGAGTGGTGTTAAAATGTAGGAAACACCAAACCATGATGAAATAAACATGTTTTTTGAGTCTGAGGTTGTCCTTTAAACTGATCTATGTCAACCTCATACCTGATATGTTAACTTAAACTAAGCATGAATAATACCTGTATGTTAACTTGAACTAAGCATGAATAATGTTAAGTAGCTATGTTAAGTCTTTTACTCTCTATGAATGTGAACGCCTCTGTATTGCTTGTAATGATTATCTGAATTTTACTGTGGAGGTTTTCTCCCTGGGCCTCCGCTGAAAATGGACAAGCATCCAGTCAGATTTCCCCTATCAACAAATGTAAAATAAATAAAAATAATACATAAATAATATTACTTATAGGTGTGAACTGGAACTTGATATGCAACAGTGAAGATGCATCTGGGAGAACCTAGAAGGGAAAATAAAACAAAAGAGGGAATATATCTGTAGAAATTTATGAAAATATTTGGTATGGAAATGTGAATTCAATATTAGGAGTGCACAGAGAATTTGCATATTATACTGCAAGGTACAATGACTGGGCTAGACTAGGCATAAATTGTATTTCCTAGGAAGATTTGTATATAATTGATAGCTTTAACACACATCCAAAAACTGTTTCTAACCATGCAGCAGTAAAAATTATGATAAAAATGTAGGGTAATGAAGTACAAATGAGACATTGGCACTTTTCCCACCTGCCTGTTAAAAAGACAGGAATTTATGGAATGAGTCGTGGAAGTTATTCAAGAGTTATTAGGAAAGATAAAAATGACTTTAGAAATTATAGCTAGTGAGTGGAAGAAGATGAAAGTGAGTTTAAAAATAAGGTAGAAATAAAAGAACAAGAGGTATGGTTAAGAAGTAACGAATTATAGAGAGGCTGCCAAAGGTTGAAGTACTGCAGAATAAGGGGAATCACACAGAACAAGAGGCGACACAACTGCAGAGTGCTAAAGAGGAAATAAGGTAGTATCTGGATAATGTGTGAGTTTAGAAAGATTGCTGTTAAGCAACTGTTTTTTATATGAACTCCAGAGTACACAAACTTTTAGGTTCATAGGTGGGTACTAGGCTGTCTGCCTGAAGGCATTTATAAGCCTAGCCAGAATGTGTTGGCTTTCGCCTCCCCCTTAGATTCCTTTCCTGTGCCTCTGTCCCGCAGAGATATTGAAGTGATCCCCAGGGTAAACTTTGTTTCCCATCCACTCGTCAAGGTTTCTCTTAGAGGGTTAGCAAGGAGCTCTGCCTAATGTAAATCTGGATCTGGAGCATTTCTCCCCGGGTCTCCACTGAAAACAGGCTCTGTGGAACCTAGTCGGACATTCCCAGTCAACAAATGTTAAATAAAAAATAAATAAAAATTGGAATCTTGTTCCAGAGCATGGGAAGTTTCTGGGACAGGAATCTTATCCCTCCAGCACGTCCTATTTATTGTTGTGATGAGGTTTAGATCCCTAGAGCATGTTGCTCGAGGGGATATGGTTTTCTTTAGGTGGAGCATGTCCATCAATTCTGGGTTGGACATGGCCTTGTATGTCAGGCAGAGATCACCTCTGAGTAGGCAGTATGCAACCGAGTACAGCTGGAGTTTCTTCAGTCGAGCTGCATAGGGCATCTGTTTGCGGCCAGTGATCCTCTTGGTGAGTTACTTCTGTGGTCTTTTCAGCTGTTGCAGGTGTCTTGTAAGGTACATCCCAAATGGGGCGTTGTATTCTATGATGGGTCTGATGAGTGATGCGTAGAGGGGCACAATGACCTCTTTTGATCTGGATGCAAACCCTTTTGTGATTAGGTGGGCCACATAGAAGGATTTTCTAACCACTTTGGCAATGTGATTGTCAAAGGAGAGGTTACTATCTACTTGGGTTCTCAGATCCCTTATTACATCTTCTGTATTTAGGGGGCTACCACCTATGTGGTAGTTTGTGGGTACTTTGTTTTTTCCAAAGGGGATGACTATGCACTTTTTGGCATTTAGCTTGAGGCCATGGTTTTGACACTGGGTATCTGTCTCAGTGAGACCCTTTAGGAGGGTGTCTGTGTTAGCTGGAGAGTCAATTATAGCCCCTAGTTTGCAGTCGTCTGCGAACTTGGTCAGCCATAGTCCTCCTGTGCTTGCCTGTACCTCAGCAAAGTGTATGCCGAACAGGAAGGGTCCTAGGACTGAGCCCTGGGAACACCACTTGTAACTGGTTTGGAGTTGTACCTAGCTCCTGCAACTCGTACCATGTGGGTTCTGTCCGTGAGCCAGTTGGCAACCCATCTCGTGACGTAGGGGTTTATGTTCAGGCTGGTGTGTTTGTCTATAGTACCTGAATGGGGAATGGTGTCAGAGGCCTTTGCAAGGTCTAGGTAGGCTGTGTGGACCACCTTTCCCTCATCTACCAGGTTTAGGAGGCATAATCAGCCCTTGACAAAGCAGAACTGGTTAGGGTTCAGTGTTAGGAGGTTCCCAATGTCTCTGTTAATGAGATCCATGATGATGCGCTCCGTAGCCTTGCAGATCAAGCTAGTCAGGCTTATAGGGTGACAGTTCCCAGGGTCTGTTGTGGCTCCACCTTTGTGGAGCGGAATAACTGTTGCTGTGTGCCACTCTATAGGCATGTATCCTGTGGAGAGGCCGAGTTTGAATAGTGTGTTTAGGCGAGGGGTTAGTTCGTCTTTGAGCTCGTGTAGGACACAGCCTACAGCTAGCCTTTTAGCACAGCTACTTGGGCAATGGAAAGTAGGAAGAGTCACTGCTAATCTTAGGGAGCCTGTAGCAGGAAAAGGCACCAGAGATCCTGTAAGAGATATTAGAAATACTTTAGAAATTTATAAAAATTTGTATACTACAGAAGAATGTAGAAATCAAGAAAAAGCACAAATGAAAATATTTACGGAAGACATAAGTATGCAGAAGTTTGAGGCAGATGAGGCTCTAAAATTGATAGTCATGATAGGACAAGATGAGATAAAATCGGTGATGTATAATCAATCTGTAAGAAAGTCTGCATGTGTAGATGGTATTCCTGTGGAAGTTTTGAAGCTAAAAGGTAAGAAGTTGATAAAGGATCTGTAAGGTTTTATTTAGCAATATTTTAAAAAAGTGGAGAAGCAAAAGCATCCTGGAAAAAAGCTGTGGTGGCTGTAATACCTAAAGATGGTAAAGAGATATCAGACTCCATCTAGTCCCATTTCAATTTTAAATCATGATTATAAGGTGTTTGTGTCTAATAGTTAAAAGAATGACAAAGGTTTTGCCAAAATTGATAGATATGATTCGGTGTGGTTTTGTGGAGATGAGGGAAGCAGAATGTAAGAAAATACTGCTGCTGTTGATGGGTCTTGATGCAGGGAAATCATTTGACAGAGTAAGCTAGGATTTCACAAGGAGGGCAGTGGAAGCATTTGCATTCCTTGATGCAATACTGTGGTTAATTAGGAGGCTCTATGAGGGATCGAAGGCAAAAATAAAAGTGAGAGGGTCCTTCTCTAATATGTTGTATCTGAACAGGGGAACTATGCAGGGTGTCCTCTTTCTCCTTTATTTGTGTTAGATTTGGAGCCATTGGCAAAGAAAATAAAGGACTCAGAAATTCAAGGATATAATTGGTAATTGTAATTGTGGAACATTCTGCAACAGTTTTAGTTCTTTTCAGCATGTGAAAATGAATGAGGAGAAAACAAAAGCTACAGCTGTAATCTGTGTGCCCACACTTGCATTAGTTCAGCGATTACTATATTTGTACGGACATAATGAAATTACGTTTTTATCAGCATGGATTAAAAGTCTATCTGTTATGGCAGCAAAGGATATGTGGGAAGAGACTAAAAAGATAATACAACAACTGAGAAACTGGAAGCTGTGTATGGATAGCAAGATACAAGCATTGACAATGTTGTAGTCCCTTTAGTTTTATATACAGGTCAGGCATATTTTATCAACCAGTAGATGGGCTGTATACAGTAATTAATAAATTAAGTATTTTAACTGTGAGGGGGAGAGGGCAAGAGTCAGGTAGGATAAGTTGATCCTTCCAAAAGAACATGGTGAATTAGGATTACCTGATTTGTAACGATACCTTAGAACTGCGCAGTTAAGACTCTTGTACATAACACAAAACTGTAATTCCAAGTGGAAAGGGATGATGAACCAGTGGGGAAATTCAAGAAATAAGGAGAATGTGGGGTTTTGAATGCAGATCCTTACGGAGAATTAACAGCCATGCAGAGTTTATTTATATAGTATCAGAAAGCATTCCAAGAACTAAGCCAGCACGAGAATGGAGAAAGTCAAATTTTTCCATTAGGGATGGTTTCATTAAGGGGTACAGAAGGTATGCAAGAGGGGGCTGGAATTTACTAGAGAAAGCTGACAAAGGAACCAAGGTACTGGTAGCAAATAACTAGAGAGAGAGTAGAGTGGGAAGAGGCCAAGTAGACATTTGGACTGCAGCGAGAGACCACCTTTACTATCAGGGAATGATGTCAGAGTACAGGCAGAGAGAAAAGGATAGGGAAATCCTAATTAAAAAAAAAACTGCTTTCGTAGTTATTTGAATCTAGAACAGAAGCTGCTGTTAAAAAGGTATAGTTAATAGGGCACATAAAATATTACACAATAAGTATAGGAATCGGTCAGAGGAGGTTGGAAAAGATTGGGAAGAGACATTGGATAAGCAATTCACAAGGAAGCAATGGGAGGACATATGTATGGCTCCCAAATATACAACAAAGTTGAAAAGATTTAGATTTTTGCTTGGGAGTATTTGCATAGGTATTTTATACTTCAAGCAGATTCCAAAGAATTTTCCTTCTGGTAGATGGCAAATGTCAGAGGTGTGATGTGGAAGAAAGAGGAAACTGGGAACATTTGTGTTGGGAGTTGACATACTTCAAACATTCCCTACACTCTGTCAGAAATATTGGGAGAGCAAATGGGTGAAACTAAGGATTTTTTTTTTGAGCTGGGATACAGGATGATCCGAATTGCCTAGACATAGTATGGCCTTGTTAAATTTAATTCAGATGCCTGCCAAAAAAAGCAGTTACGAGAAAATGGAAATCATAGTCTTAACCAACTGTATTTTAGAGAATATAGTAACAGAGGTAAAATAAAAGAGGTAAAAGGAACTGAAAGATGGATCTTTAGAAAAGGGTAGGAGCAAATTACATTGAAAAACATGGAATTGTGGGAGGAATACATGCAGAATAATCTTTTGTAGGAGGAGTTTTAAGGGGTGGAAGGAATTGATCAGTTTGTGATGTTGGGGTGATAATTATTTAAACAAATATATGTGATGTATAATCATAACCGTGAACATGTCAACATTGTTTTCTTATATAAATCTGTGTTTGCCTATATTTTAAGTGATTCAGTAAAGGTGTTATAAAAAAGATTTGATGCATGAAATCTAAGGAGAGGTGAATTTAATCCAAAAGATGAAAGCTTAATAATGGCAGCCTAAGATAGCAGACTACATACACGCTGGTTTACAGTCTATTTGAAATGTGGGACAAACAGACAGAGAGAAGTTCTGTCATGTAGAACTAGAAAATTGCTTGTATTGTTGCTGGTTATGTTGTACTTCTTGTTGAGAGTCTGTAACATAATGAAAGCATAATTCTCTGACAAGACTGCTGTTCTGGGGGTGTGCAAACTTTACAGCATACAGGTAAGAAGCACTGGAAATCTATGTTAAGGTTGTGATAAATGAGTCCATCTCTTGGCATTAGTTCAAAATGTTTATTCATCGCACATGCATGTGGGCGACAGAGTTTCCAAAACAGTCTCCCCGAAGTATAAAAATCTTTAGCTTATATACCTTCTAGTATGCAGTGTCAGCAGTTTAAGACAAAAAAGTATAATACTGACCAATCAACTTTGGACAAGTGTCAGACCATATATATTCGGTACATTAATATTTCTGTTGCTAGGTTAGACAGATTTGGACATTTTACCAATTAGCTCTGTACACATTTCATATAAGATTAAACTGACCCCATGTTGCAGGGGTCTCAGGCAGAAAGTCTAACTTCCTTAAAAAACATGTTTATCAGTTAAAGTCCAGCTGTCAGCACTTTTACACAGAAAACACACGTCATCAGATCTCAGCAGTTGCACATATAAGGTTAATGTTTCATAAAGATAAGACCCTTCCTAAAAAGGACAAAACACATGCAGCTTGATACATGTCCAGTACTTTGTACTTCTTTCTGTTTGCTTTCAGTCACGTATTCAGACCTTTCTACTAAATCCATACAATTCTGTTTTATTTCCCCCTTACAATCCCCCATTTGATGTTGTGTAAGCATCACTCCCAATTCATTTATACATTTTCCCAAAGTCCTTTATTACATCATTTGCATTTATATACATTTCAGTGTACCTTTTGTCAGCATTCTGTACAGTTAGTAACATTTTATCACTTTTGGCAATGATTACTTGCTGTAGTTTTACAGGAGCCTTTGCGCTTAATTTAAAGCATAATGCTTTTAGGATAAACAACAAGGCAAGTAATCTAGAAAACAAGTAAGTGAGCCAAGCCAACTGAGAACTGTCCGCTTTTTTAGCATGTGACAGTTGAGCAACCTTTTGTATGATTTCAAGATGGCTCTCTATTGCATGCTCATTATTTGGAATAAACATACAGCACTCCTTGTGCACGAGCGAGCATACACCCCCTTTAGAAGAGAGCACGAATTCAAGTGGAATTTTACTTTGCAGTACCACAGTTCTCATTGCAGTCATTTCGGTATTACTTTAACACTTTCAAAAGTAGCATTTGCAAGCACTTTTAACAATTTAGACAGTTTACGTAATTCCCAAATTGTGTTGGGTGCCCCGTAAGCAGGGAATATACCTGCTCTGGCAATCACATCATCACCCAAGTTAATATGGGCTAAACCCTTTAGACCCACATGGATTTAAATCATGGTGATATATCCAGGACTCATCAATCTTACCTCCTGGATTATCGGCAGGTTTAACTTTTCACACATTTTGAATTTTTCATAATGTAATGTAATTTCGAAAATTTCTGTAAAGCATCAGTATGTCGGATAGCGGGAACCAAATAACCTAGAAAATAACTACCTGACCAGTTTCCACGTAACCATTTATAAGCTTTTTTACCACAAATAAAATAATCTTCAGACATTGTTGAAATATTTACAGCGACATAATGCCCACCTACATTTACTTTCCATGAAACAATTTTACATGTATTCTCTCTCTTTCCTCTAACAATTGTATGTAATTGTTAGTTTCAGTCCCATTTTCCAAGAGAGTATGCAATTCTTCGTAACTTGCATTACAGTAGTAGTGACTATAACATTGATATATAACAGTCACATTGCAAAAACTCCAGCCAACTTTAATATGTCCGCTTTAAACACAGAGTTCCATTTTGCCTTCTTAGTAAATGAAGTGATACTTTTTCTACACTAGTAATATCTACAGTATCGTTCCGTAGATGAGTCCAAGTATCATTTATACCTAATAGTGCTGTGGCAGTCATCAATCCTCCAGAGACCGTTGGAATGGCAGTACATATCCAGCAGTTAGTAACATTGAGTGAACCAGCATAAGTCAGTTGTAAGGCATAATGGGTATTGAAAGCTGGGTGCCATGAAGTGGCCCATTTTGCAATGGTCAAATCAATTTTGTCATTAACCGAGTGAGTATAGGTGATAACAGCCGGAAATAGAAAAGTAACACGACTCCACAGCCACCAGGAACAAAAAACAAAAGGAATCTAACAACTGATTGACAACACCTGTTTTCAATTAATGTGTTACCTATGGTTATATAAAAGGGTTTGGCTTCAGCAAATGCTTTTATACTCACTTGAAAAAGCTCAGGATTATCCTGAGTGAAAGCGCTTGTGTTTATTTCTTCTTGGACCTACTTGAATAAAAGATTTTCGCATTTCACATCAGCTTTTGTTTTTTGTTCCTGGTGGCTGTGGAGTCATGTTACTTGGATTTCTGGCATTTTTCGGAAATAGAAAAGGCTGAAGTAGTATGAGGAGGAGTACAAAAATAAAACCGAGTGCACATACCCAATGTTGTTGTGGAAAAGGAGTCCATGTTGCTGATTCGTCGGATTGTGAGGCACCTAAAGATTTAAACTGGGTAGAAGATATGGTTGTAGTATTGACAATAAGAAGTACATGGTCAGCTGTCATTGTGGTCGGTAGGTTTAACACTTGTTGAAGAAAAAGGGGTAAGTAGGTAGCTGTGAAAGCCGTAATCATAGATAGTGTTACACCTGTATGTATGAGAAAGAGAATAGAGGAATTCTGCACTTGTACATGGACATAGAGTCCTGATTGATTTTACCGGAAGCAGAGGAAATAGCTGTGTATCCTGTTGTAGGCTGTCCTGTTGGCTACTTTGCCAAGTGGGTGCCTACCATTGAGTAGAGATAAGAGGTAGTTGCTATGGTGGCAATGAGGGAGCTGCAGACTGAAAGGTTGGCTGAGGTGTGCCCTGATTAGTGGTAGGCGATTGCCATGGCTGTATTTGTTGGTTGGTAGTAGATGGTTGCCAGGTTTGAGACACCAGTTGTAAATAAGGGAAGTTTTATCTCCAGTGGCCTGTTTGACCACAATTAAAATGGATTTGGGTTTTGCTGCTGGTATCCCTGATTTACAGGGAATCTCTGCTACTGTGGGGCAGAGAAACAAGGCTGCTGATGTACATTTCGTCTTTTCCTATTGTTGGGTGAGCTTTGGTTAGGGCAAGGTTGCTGTTGCCTAAGGGAAGTTAGTACTTGTAAATGTGCCTGCTCTTGCTTGTTTCTTTTGTTCTCACTTTTTTCTGTCCAAAATATCAGCTAAATATTGTACCTGAGTGACCAGCTTGTGTAAGCCCAAGCTCGGACAATTCAGGCAGATCTCCTTGAGTTGATCCCTGATAGGGGGTAATAGTCCCTCCACAAAGGCAGCTGAATGCCTGCTTGCCGCTGGGCAATCAGTCACCTCAGGGTAACCAGAATATGCTTTAAATGCATCTGTCATGCGTTTTAAATATGCATCAATAGTTTTCCCTTCCCTCTGCATGACTGCCTTCATTTTAGACTAATTAGGGACTGGTGGACAAACCGCCATAATGGCTTGTAGAATCTTAACACGAATTTTAGAAAAAGTTTGATCAATATGCTGCGGTATTTGGGCTGGTACTCCCGCGTGTTCCTAGACATGCTTTAGGAGGTCTTGCTGGCGAGGCACATTCCAAGACTGACCTAACTTCTTCTGTGGAGGAGATTTGCAGTTTAACATGTCCTGATAATATTTTGGCAAATTTGGCAGGATTTTGCCTAATTGGTGGAAGCGACTGAATAATAGCTTGAAAATCCACAGCAGACCAAGCACGAACCATATTTATTGTGGAGGGTGCATTAATATATCTGCCATGGGCAGGGTTAGGTTCCTGACATAAGGAATGTAGTTGAGCTGTTTGGGTCTTTGTTTTTGAATCCTTATCTTCCTCTGAAGAGGAGCTGTCCTCATTTTCACTTGGATTAAACTTGTCAGGACCAAAATAGCCATCACCATCAATAATTATAGGAAACTGAGTAATGTATTGAAGGCGTAACTTGGTACGTCTAAAAAAGGGAAATATATATTTTTTTGTTTATGCAATTTAGGAAACCCTAAATATATCTGAGAAGAATCTGCCTTTATCTGCTGATTTTTAAAATAGCTTGCAATCTTTTTTGACTGTTGATGACGCGTATGTTTAGACATGTGAGAGTTACTTGATGTATCTGCAAGGGGGAAAGGATCACCTAACTGTTTAGTTACAAGCGAAGGAGCTGGTGTTGGAACAGTGGAAGAAGTATGTACAGAGGGACTAAAATTCTGAGAGGGTGGTAAGGATGGTTGTGAATGTGCGGACTGTGATGGGGGTGAATCAGAGGAATCTGGTTTGTTGGTATGGTAGAGGGGGGAGCAGAGGGTACCACTAGACTACATACATAGTCATCTTCTGATGACTCCTCCTAAGTTGCATTTTTTTAAAGTTCTTTAAGATGATAAAAACCAGAATCATCTGAAGGTTTACTGTTCGCATGTTGGAGATGGCCAACTTATTTGCCACTTTGTAACTGGGATTTTAACCTTGTGGTGTTATACTTTAGGCTACAGACAATAGTTTTTTTCCAGTCTTTTGATTCTACCTGCCAGGAGTTAAAAACTGGCCAGCAGGAATCTTTTTACCTTTTTCTTTTAGTTGTTTTTGTAAATTTTGCAAAATGTCTCAATCAAAAGTCCCTGCAAGAGGGAAAGCTAATTTTCCATCATTCTTTGTCAGATTAATCCATACATCTAAATGCAAACAAGTATCTCTTGAACATTTAGAATACATGTAACCTGCAGGTGTGCCTTTTTCAGGCTTTTGCATAACACTTCCCACATTCGCACCCATTTTTGCGAGTTTGTCAGTAAAAATTGACTACTATCGAAAATTGTTAAAAAAACAATACCCACTCTCATACAGCATCAGAATTATCTGAAAAGGTACCCACTCTCATTCCAGAAACAATAACCCACAAGTATGCCTATAATAAGGAAAAACATAAGACAAACCTTGCTTGTCACATCATTACAGGAATGCTTCTGCTGAGAGAGGAACCAAAAAGAAATGTGCAGTTGTGAACTGATTTCATAGGCAAAAAGAAAAAAAAAACAGAAAACCTGCTTAGGGTCTTTTATTTATCTGTTTGTCTGTGGCCACAGCTCCCAAAGTCTGAAAATCCGAGTCATGGCACTAGCTGTTAAGGTTGTGAATAAATGAGTCTGTCTCTTGGCAGTAGTTCAAAATCTTTATTCTTCACACATGCATGTGGGAGACAGAGTTTCCAAAACAGAGTCTCCCAGAAGTATAAAAATCTTCAGCTTTATATACCTTTTAGTATGCAGCATCAGCAGTTTAAGACAAATAAGTATAATACTGCTGTTCTGGAGTTGTGCAAACTTTACAGCATACAGGTAAGAAGCACTGGAAACCTGTGTTAAGGTTGTGAATAAATGAAGTCCATCTCTTGGCAGTAGTTTAAAATCTTAATTCATCACACATGCATGTGGGAGATATTTCTGTTGCTAAGTTAGGCAAATTTGGACATTTGACCAATTATTTCTGTATATATTTCTGACTAGATTAAACTGGCCCCTGTTGCTGTGGTCGCAGGCAAAAAGTCTAACTTCCTTAAAAAACATGTTTATCAGTTAAAGTCCAGCTGTCAGCAACTTTACACAGAAAATGCACTTGTCATCAGATTTCAGCAGTTGCACATATAAGGTTAATGTTTCCTAAAGACAAGACCCTTCCTAAAAAGGACAAAACACATGCAGCTTAGTACATGTCCAGTACTTTGTACTTCTTTCTATGTGCCTTCAGTCATGTACTCAGACCCTTCTACCAAAAACATACATTTCTATTTATTTCCCGCTTACACCCGAACCACAGTAATTACTGAAAGTGAAGTTGTCACCCCAGGAGATCATTCATTACTAACAGACTGGCAAAGGAATATGTTCTTGACTTGCGGTACAAGCAAGAAAACCAGATTATTATAGTTGAAGAAAAAAGGACAGAAATGGCACTTATTGAAATAGCTGTATCGAGTGGTTATAGTGTGTTGTGCACATAAAGCCATTATTTACAAGGGTGCACACGTGGAAACGAACAGTCTGAAATAGTCATCCATATAGTTCCAACAGTAGTAGGAGTAATACGGCTAATAAAAAAATGGAAAAAAGAATTTTCAAGCATACTTAAATATGTTAAGGATATAGGTAACTCCATATGATTTACAGGAGGCAATTCTGGTTATACTGTGGATGCTGAGAAGAGCTCCATTGGCAAGCATCAAAGATCAAAGCAATACTAATTTCATGAACTTTAGTAATTCCCTGACCTAGGAAATAGGGTCCACTCTTGTCAAGGTATTGAGAACCCTACACATCTGGAGAAAGTAAAAAGAGGTGGATGCCCCTCTTGTTGTGGGGATACATCCCCTCTACCATGCCACCATGTATTCTTTGGTAAGACACTAATAAACCAAAAATGGCTAGGCTAAGACAGGCATCTGTAGCATACCCCCCAGGGTGTACAAGGAAAAAGAGATGAGGGCTTGTTCATTTATTTTTATTTTTTTTCCAGTGTAGCTGAAAAAGTTGCTTCCTGGCCCGGGTCTATCAGCCTTCTTTGCAAAAATATTAAGTTATACTTAGAGAAGGAGAGTGA
Organism: Protopterus annectens; assembly: GCF_019279795.1. Classification (NCBI taxonomy): domain Eukaryota; kingdom Metazoa; phylum Chordata; order Ceratodontiformes; family Protopteridae; genus Protopterus; species Protopterus annectens. The sequence goes on along the minus strand of NC_056749.1, from coordinate 8,033,253 downwards.
TCTGTTGTGCAGGTCACATGCTGTCCTTCTGTGAATACTTGGGCTGCAGAGCACCTGGCAAAGCTGCCAAGGTCTGAGAGTATGTCTCCAAAGCTGGGAATGTAAAGGAAGCAGGCATTGGATGCAGAGGGGAGGGACAGTACTGCCTGCCTTGGGTTGACATTTTCACTCCTTTGTGGAACTGATGCCATGTTTAAAGTCTCACACTTTCTGTCCATGGTATCTCTCATAACATGTTTAGGCTTCTCCATCTTATGATGGTGCTTAGGATGCCTGCTGTTGCCACTAGTACATGGTTCTGCACCCAAGTAAAGGGCAGACCTCCCTTTTTCTTAAAACCAGAAGTTTTGTCTTCTTCTCTGAGGAGCCTTTAAATTGCAAGCCTTGGGATTTAGGGGGTTCTTGTTAAAGTGCAGTATTTGTAAGTAGGCACTGGGCAGTTGTCACCAAAACACATTAAACACTAAAGGTAATAATCCTTTGATTGATGGCAGTTAGCCGCAGACAAACGTGTTGCTGTTCTTTTCTAAGGCTAGCGTTTACCTTGGAGAGATCTCCAGAGTCCGGCAGATGATGTCACTGTAGTAGCAAAATGTGTAGTCTAACAGTCCTCGTGAACAAGAAAGGAAAGTCCTAGTTTGTGTAGGTTTGTTTGTAATTCATGAACAGCTCTGCAGTTCACTTAGATGAAGTAACACAGGCAGACGCTGATAGCTTGCAATGGCAGAAAAATACTGAAGATGATGCAGGATCCTCCTCCTCTTTGTCATACATTGTGGTGGTGCCATGGCAGAGGGAGAGTATGGCCTCACACAGGGTATGTGGAAAGCTTTGGGGTAATTCTTTGTCATTATTAATAATACAACAGCAGTGATCCTTAAAATGAGCAAAGTGTCTCAGATATATATATACTCAGAAGGAATTGTTTTCGTAAACAGATATTTGTTTTGTTACTTGCTGACCAGGTATAACAGTTAAATAAAAAGGGAAATGGAGCCTTCTGTATACTTCTCCACACATCTCTTCATGTCTTGCAGCTTAGTGCAGCCCCATCACCAGCTGATGGTCTGGAGTCTACTCTAGCAGAAAGGCTAGAGTCCTACAAGATTGCTATATCAAATGCCAAGCAAGCCGGAGAGAGTGCTAAAGTGCGAAGATATGAACGGGGCCTTAAGGTAAGACATTATTGTTTGTCTTTGAGGCAGTAGTCTTAGTGTGCAATTAAACATTATACCAAAAGGGCTGTTATGAAACCTTGATTCTGCCATTCTAGTCTCATCCTTCATTGGTTAAGCCCACAGGACATAATGGTTGCTTTTCTGGGGCAACCTGAGAACACATTATCTTGTCAACTGAGTTGCACAGTAGGCAAAGGGGAACTGAGGAAATCCAACCCAGGTCTGCAAGAAACAGCTTTTTAAGAGCGTATAGGTTAAATACTCTGCATCAGTTGCCAGATAAGGATAGTATGCAGTGTAAATTCATCCCGTCTAGATGTGAACATAACAGTAATGTAATATGTCGGGAGAGGGGTGTAGGATGTGAGAGGAGGTTAAGGTAAATGTGGACTGGTCTGAGTAATATCTTTTACTGTGTCATTTCACCTAGACTATTATTACGTTATAGGAGAGTTTTCTACCATATCTTGCTGGCAACATTCATTCAGCTGGCATAGGGATAGGGATAGGCTACAGTGGCCACATGCTACAGCTCACAAGGCAGAGATTAAGAATGAATGATATAATTTGTGGTATTTTAGAACTGAATCTGTATTTCACTGATTTCATTCTGTCTTCAGTTAATGTGTTCCTTGATTTGAATGTTGATTATTCTGTCTCTTTCACTGGAATAATTGTCCTGAAAATACTAGCTGCCTTTTCCAGCACATTCAGATTGTATTCCTGGACCCATTGCATTGTCTGTGGCTTTTCTTAAAAACTGCTGAGACAACTGTATAAAAAAGGCATTTGACTTCTTAATTGCCTGTTTGTTTTTATGCATATGCTGCAAACTTATTCATACTAAACATTTTTGGGATTATTTTCCTAGACTCTGGAAACCATGTTGACATGTGTTAAGAAAGGAAGAAAAATTAATGAAGAAGAAATTCCACCTGCAGTGGCTACAGGCAAGAACACAGGCATTTCAGAGGATATGTCCAGTACAGTGAGCCCCTTATTACTGAAGGGGGAAAAACTAGTTCCTATGGAACAACAAACATCAACATCAAACAATGCGCATACTGATCATCCCCCTGTTGTAGCCCCCCGACCAGTTCCACCACCTGTGCTGTTTCCCAAACCTGTGATAACCTCTGTGGGGTCAAACACTCCATCTCCTGTTACCCCACCTGAAAGAACTGTAGCTGGTCGTACAACAGCCCACCTTGATCATCCTTCACAAGTGGCACCCCACTCGGCACCACCTTCTGAACTGCATCCCAAACCTCGTCCATCATCACTGTGTACAGGGACTCCCTCTTCTCTCGCCCAGCCTGTGGCACAGCTAACGCGACTTTCACCCAGCAATCTGCAGCAAGCAACAGGCCCAAGAGCAGGTAAGGACCTTAGAGTTGTAGTACTTGTACCAGTAGTAGTAAACCTGCATTTCTAATCAAGAGCGGGTAAGGACCTTAGAGTTGTAGTACTTGTACCAGTAGTAGTAAACCTGCATTTCTAATCAAGAGCAGGTAAGGACCTTAGAGTTGTAGTACTTGTACCAGTAGTAGTAAACCTGCATTTCTAATCAAGAGCAGGTAAGGACCTTAGAGTTGTAGTACTTGTACCAGTAGTAGTAAACCTGCATTTCTAATCAAGAGCAGGTAAGGACCTTAGAGTTGTAGTTCTTGTACCAGTAGTAGTAAACCTGCATTTCTAATCAAGAGCAGGTAAGGACCTTAGAGTTGTAGTATTTGTACCAGTAGTAGTAAACCTGCATTTCTAATCAAGAGCAGGTAAGGACCTTAGAGTTGTAGTATTTGTACCAGTAGTAGTAAACCTGCATTTCTAATCAAGAGCAGGTAAGGACCTTAGAGTTGTAGTACTTGTACCAGTAGTAGTAAACCTGCATTTCTAATCAAGAGCAGGTAAGGACCTTAGAGTTGTAGTTCTTGTACCAGTAGTAGTAAACCTGCATTTCTAATCAAGAGCAGGTAAGGACCTTAGAGTTGTAGTGTTTGTACCAGTAGTAGTAAACCTGCATTTCTAATCAAGAGCAGGTAAGGACCTTAGAGTTGTAGTACTTGTACCAGTAGTAGTAAACCTGCATTTCTAATCAAGAGCAGGTAAGGACCTTAGAGTTGTAGTATTTGTACCAGTAGTAGTAAACCTGCATTTCTAATCAAGAGCAGGTAAGGACCTTAGAGTTGTAGTACTTGTACCAGTAGTAGTAAACCTGCATTTCTAATCAAGAGCAGGTAAGGACCTTAGAGTTGTAGTTCTTGTACCAGTAGTAGTAAACCTGCATTTCTAATCAAGAGCAGGTAAGGACCTTAGAGTTGTAGTATTTGTACCAGTAGTAGTAAACCTGCATTTCTAATCAAGAGCAGGTAAGGACCTTAGAGTTGTAGTATTTGTACCAGTAGTAGTAAACCTGCATTTCTAATCAAGAGCAGGTAAGGACCTTAGAGTTGTAGTACTTGTACCAGTAGTAAACCTGCATTTCTAATCAAGAGCAGGTAAGGACCTTAGAGTTGTAGTATTTGTACCAGTAGTAGTAAACCTGCATTTCTAATCAAGAGCACGTAAGGACCTTAGAGTTGTAGTGTTTCTACCAGTAGTAGTAAACCTGCATTTCTAATCAAGAGCAGGTAAGGACCTTAGAGTTGTGGTACTTGTACCAGTAGTAGTAAACCTGCATTTCTAATCAAGAGCAGGTAAGGACCTTAGAGTTGTAGTACTTGTACCAGTAGTAGTAAACCTGCATTTCTAATCAAGAGCAGGTAAGGACCTTAGAGTTGTAGTACTTGTACCAGTAGTAGTAAACCTGCATTTCTAATCAAGAGCAGGTAAGGACCTTAGAGTTGTAGTACTTGTACCAGTAGTAGTAAACCTGCATTTCTAATCAAGAGCAGGTAAGGACCTTAGAGTTGTAGTACTTGTACCAGTAGTAGTAAACCTGCATTTATAACCAAGAGCAGGTAAGGACCTTAGAGTTGTAGTGTTTGTACCAGTAGTAGTAAACCTGCATTTCTAATCAAGAGCAGGTAAGGACCTTAGAGTTGTAGTACTTGTACCAGTAGTAGTAAACCTGCATTTCTAATCAAGAGCAGGTAAGGACCTTAGAGTTGTAGTGTTTGTACCAGTAGTAGTAAACCTGCATTTCTAATCAGGAGCAGGTAAGGACCTTAGAGTTGTAGTGTTTGTACCAGTAGTAGTAAACCTGCATTTCTAATCAAGAGCAGGTAACGGACCTTAGAGTTGTAGTACTTGTACCAGTAGTAGTAAACCTGCTTTTCTAATCAAGAGCAGGTAAGGACCTTAGAGTTGTAGTACTTGTACCAGTAGTAGTAAACCTGCATTTCTAATCAAGAGCAGGTAAGGACCTTAGAGTTGTAGTATTTGTACCAGTAGTAGTAAACCTGCATTTCTAATCAAGAGCAGGTAAGGACCTTAGAGTTGTAGTACTTGTACCAGTAGTAGTAAACCTGCATTTCTAATCAAGAGCAGGTAAGGACCTTAGAGTTGTAGTACTTGTACCAGTAGTAGTAAACCTGCATTTCTAATCAAGAGCAGGTAAGGACCTTAGAGTTGTAGTACTTGTACCAGTAGTAGTAAACCTGCATTTCTAATCAAGAGCAGGTAAGGACCTTAGAGTTGTAGTATTTGTACCAGTAGTAGTAAACCTGCATTTCTAATCAGGAGCAGGTAAGGACCTTAGAGTTGTAGTACTTGTACCAGTAGTAGTAAACCTGCATTTCTAATCAAGAGCAGGTAAGGACCTTAGAGTTGTAGTATTTGTACCAGTAGTAGTAAACCTGCATTTCTAATCAAGAGCAGGTAAGGACCTTAGAGTTGTAGTATTTGTACCAGTAGTAGTAAACCTGCATTTTTAATCAAGAGCAGGTAAGGACCTTAGAGTTGTAGTATTTGTACCAGTAGTAGTAAACCTGCATTTCTAATCAAGAGCAGGTAAGGTTCTTAGAGTTGTAGTACTTGTACCAGTAGTAGTAAACCTGCATTTCTAATCAAGAGCAGGTAAGGACCTTAGAGTTGTAGTATTTATACCAGTAGTAGTAAACCTGCATTTCTAATCAAGAGCAGGTAAGGACCTTAGAGTTGTAGTATTTGTACCAGTAGTAGTAAACCTGCATTTCTAATCAAGAGCAGGTAAGGACCTTAGAGTTGTAGTACTTGTACCAGTAGTAGTAAACCTGCATTTCTAATCAAGAGCAGGTAAGGACCTTAGAGTTGTAGTACTTGTACCAGTAGTAGTAAACCTGCATTTCTAATCAAGAGCAGGTAAGGACCTTAGAGTTGTAGTATTTGTACCAGTAGTAGTAAACCTGCATTTCTAAGCAAGAGCAGGTAAGGACCTTAGAGTTGTAGTACTTGTACCAGTAGTAGTAAACCTGCATTTCTAATCAAGAGCAGGTAAGGACCTTTGAGTTGTGTTTGTACCAGTAGTAGTAAACCTGCATTTCTAATCAAGAGCAGGTAAGGACCTTAGAGTTGTAGTACTTGTACCAGTAGTAGTAAACCTGCATTTCTAATCAAGAGCAGGTAAGGACCTTAGAGTTGTAATACTTGTACCAGTAGTAGTAAACCTGCATTTCTAATCAAGAGCAGGTAAGGACCTTAGAGTTGTAGTATTTGTACCAGTAGTAGTAAACCTGCAATGTTAGGTTGTCTATCTCGCCTTCATTCTTGCTGGATGGGTTTGGAGCCGACCTCGGCTCCGACTCGGCCACTCTAAAGCTCGAGAGTTGGTTCCACCGGCTCGAGGCTCCCCTTATATCCCACAATGCTAGGCGTGTATTACCTCAGATCTCGTTTGCCGCTACAGCGATCGAGGTGTTGTTTTTCTACCGGCTTCAGGTCAGTTTATTAGAATAGTCTAATAGCTATTTAAACCCCCTTTTAGTTTATTTTTTCTCTTTATTCCCTTAGTGTAGTGGATTTTTGTCCTTTCTATCCTTATCCTCCCCTTTTCCCTTAAGAACTTATAAGTTCTTTCCTTAGGCCTTCGGGCCCTTCCATCCCTATTAATGGTGTGTATGTGCTTTTGTAGGGATTTATATGTGTATATACTAACTAACTATTTTCATTAGTTTAGTCTAGTTTAAATTTACTTCTGATAGTGTAATCGGTGTGTGTGTGTTTTTTGTGTGGTGGTTACACTTTCGGTTCCTTGAAAATGTCCAAGGATTCAAAGGTCTCAGGCTTCAAGAAGTGTGACTCGTGCTGTCAGAAAATGTCTCTGACAGACGGTCACACTTCTTGTGTTTACTGCCTGGGACCTTTACACCTGCAGGACTCTTGTGCTGTATGCCATGGCTTCAGCCCCAGAGTCCTGCAGGAAAGAAAAAATAAGCTTATTTTAAGAGGTTTGCTTAAGCCTGAGGGTTCCCTTACTGTTACATCGGGAAAACCCTCTAAGGCTTCTAGGTCCTCGCCTCCAGCTTCTGAGTCGAGGCCTAAGGCTTCGAAACCTCCTGATACATCAGCTCCGGCTGGAGCCGATGAGTCTCAGACTGCAGCTTCTGTGGTTTCCTCGGCTCCGGCTGGAGCCGAGGCATTGAAAATTCCTGTGTCGGCTCCGATCAGACCATCGGAGCCGACATCTAGAAAGAGGTGTAGGTCACCCTCCCTTGCCTCCGTTCATTCGGCTCCAGCATCTCCGTTGCTGTCTGAACAGAGCCATAGATCTCACTCCTCTAGATCATCGAGGCTTTCGGATCATGATCTTCAGAGGGTAGTGAGTCGACTTTTAAAGTCCGAGGCACTGGCCCAGATGCTTCAGAGCCCGACTCATCAGTCGATGCTTCAACCCATTCCTCAAAATATTCCTCCTCCGACTCCTTTGAGCTCGGAGCCGGGGAGTCTCGGAACCGAGACTGTGGTAGCGTCGGAGCCGATACAATTGTCTTCGGTTCCGTCGTCGGCTCCCATTTCTTCCTTTGAAGAATCTCGGCACCGGACTTCCCTCGTCGGCTCCGAGGGGGTGAGTGGCATCGGACCCTTGTCCGACCCCGCTCTCCCTCTCGGTGCTTCGGCGCTGGTGAGTTCGGCTCCGACATCGGCCTCGGAGCCATCACTGTCGGTGCCGAGGGAGGTTCTCAGTTTTTCGGAGCGGGGACCTCTGGCTCTGCCTGACAGGGGTGCGTTCGAGGTCATGCGGAGTGTGTTGGAACCTGGTTCGACTCCACAGTCGGTTCCGTCCGTCCCTCCCTCCTCGGTCCCTCAGGTTATGTCTACTCACTCCCTCATCCCAGACCGCAGAGAGCTAGCTAATCGCCTGTGGGAATCTCATCCTCTTCCGAGGCCTCCCCTGAGTTTGCAGGGGAGCCCCCTAGGAAGAGAAAGTGTAAGAGGAAACACATAGACTCACCTGAGTCTGTCACCTCTGACACAGATTTAGAGGATTCCGAGGGTTCCCCCCGTTCCCCTTCTGAAGATGTCTCCTTTGCAGACATTCTAGAGATCCTGAAACAGAGGGGAAATTGGCTAACCCTTAACCCTTCGGAGGATGAATCTGTGTATCTTGAGGCGTTTGGGTCTCACCCTTCCACCTCCTGGGTGTCCCCCCCCTTTGATCCCCTCATGCAGGTGGTAGCAAAAAAGACTTGGACGGCTCCTGACTCAGTGGACCCAACCCCCAGGAGACCTTCAAAGTTTATAACAGCCCCAGCAGATAAGCAATTTCTATCCAAAGGAGTTTCTGTGGATGCTATGGTGGTAGCTGCTGCCACCAAGAAGGAACTAGCTGATCCTTCGGTGCCTGTCCATCCTCCTAACAAGGAATCTAGGTCTATGGACAGGTACGGGAAGCGGATGTTTTCGTCAGCGACCTTTGCTATGCGTTCGCTGAATTACCTATGCCATTTCACTCGTCTTCAGAAAGACTTGATCAAGGAAGCGAGTGAGATGTTGAAGGATCCTACAGCTGCGGGTTTTCAGGATAAGATGAACACTCAGCTGGCTACCCTGAACTCTATAGCTAACTCCTCCATGCGCCTCCTTTCATATGCGGCTGATGGAGCGAGCAGAGCCGCAGGAACAGGTGTCGCTTTACGCCGGCATGCCTGGATGCGGCTATGCAATTTATGGACCCTTTAAAACGTCTTTCACTAATTCCCCGTTTGATGGATCATCTCTCTTTGGTCCTCAAGTGAAAGAAACCTTGACTAGATGCGAGACGGATGGCAAAACTCTTTCTGCCGTCGGAGTCCGGTTTTCTACTCCTTGTAGACCTTACCCCAAAGGCCAGAAAAGTGGAAAAATGTGGTTCCGCAAACAATCTCAAGGGAATTTGCCTGACGCACAGAGTCGGTTCCCCTCCAGAGGCAGAGGAGGGAACAATAATGGTAGACGTTGCCCCAGAGGCAGGGGGGGGTCCGCAGAACCAGGGCAATCGAGAAACCTTTTCCGATAAGCCCTTTCAGCATCCCTGAGGAGTTGCCCGACTGTCTACCTTCGGAGGCAGTTGGGGGAAGATTGTCACTGTACCCAGAAGCCTGGCGATCCCTAACTCAAGACAAGTGGGTACAGTCCATCATTTCCGAAGGCTATTCCATTCCCTTCACTCGCGTTCCAAACCAATCCAAAAAATCCCTTCCAGATGTTCCACCCGCTCAAAGGGATCTAGCAGCTTTGGAAATTTCAAAGCTGCTTGCAAAGAGAGCAATTCAGCCAGTTCCAGCAGACCAGCAAGGATCCGGAATCTACTCCAGGTTCTTTTTAGTTCCAAAGAAAACAGGGGACTGGAGACCAATTTTGGATCTCAGTATCTTGAACAAGTCGGTCAAGAAAACAAGATTTCGGATGGTCACGCTACAGTCCATTCTTCCCCTATTGGGAAAATAAAACTGGATGTGCTCTATAGACCTCCAGGATGCGTACTATCATATAAAAATGAACAGACGCTCCAGGAGATTCCTCCGCTTCCGGCTGGGAGCCAGCCACTTTCAGTTCAGAGCCCTGCCCTTTGGTCTCACCACTGCCCCCCGGGTGTTTACCAAATGCATGGCAGTGGTAGCTTCTCACCTGAGACGTCAGGGATTCCAAGTGTTTCCATATTTGGACGACTGGCTCCTCACAGCTCCTACCAAGCATCTTCTTCTAATGGCCAGAGACTACACCTTTCGCATTTGTCAAGAGTTAGGCATATCCATAAATTGCGAAAAGTCTGTTTTGTCGCCTTGTCATGCTATTACCTTCATAGGCGCAAATCTAGACACAGTCAACATGTCTGCGAGACTAACAGATCAAAGAATAGCAGACATACGCAAAATAGTCTCTCTTCTCCTCCACAACAGCAAAGTCAAAGCCAGGTTAGTTTTGAAAGTACTGGGGATGATGGCGGCTGCTATCCCTCTACTTCTATTAGCCAGATTCCACATGAGAATCCTTCAATGGATGCTCTTCACTCAATGGTCATACCAGCAACTTCCGATATCTCACACCATTATGATTACGCAAGCATGCAAGAATCATCTTCGTTGGTGGATGTCTTCCCCTCAGCTCTCCCTGGGAAGACCCTTTGTTCCTGCCCCTCCGGTTGCTACTCTGACAACGGATGCCTCCCTGATCGGGTGGGGGGGGCATTATCAGGGCAGAACTGTCCAGGGCATATGGCAACCACACGAATGCCACTTGCACATAAATGTCCTAGAGATGAGAGCAGTGCTTTTAGCGTTGCAAGCCCTTCAAGACTCTCTTCCCCTGGGAACGATAGCAATCCAGACGGACAATATGTCTGTAGTGTGGTATATCAACAAACAAGGCGGAACCAGGTCCTATCCCCTATGTCGAGAAGCACTCAGACTGTGGCAATGGGCGATTTCTTCTCAGCGTTTTCTGATAGCAACGCACATCCCCGGGAGGTCCAACCTAATCACGGACAAGTTGAGCAGAGCTATCCTCATGCCTCACGAGTGGTCTCTGAAAGATTCTGTTGTGGAGAAAATTTTTCTCAAGTGGGGTCAGCCTTGCTGCGATCTTTTTGCTACTCCCCAAAACAGCAAGTGCAAAGATTATTTCACCCTATTCCCGTTACCAGGCCAGCCCAGCAGAGACGCTCTAGTCCAAGTTTGGCCCCGAGGACTTCTGTATGCATTTCCTCCTTTCCCACTAATCTCTCAAGTGATACAGAAAGCTATCGCTCAGAAGGCCTCTCTGATCCTCATTGCTCCTTACTGGCCTCGACAGGTTTGGTTCCCCTTTCTACACCAATTTCTGTTGGAGCAACCCTGGCATCTGGGCCTAGTTCCAGATCTTTTGACCCATCAATTGGGTCAGTTACATTGCTCCCTCCCCTCTCTGAACCTCACTGCTTGGTTCCTCCAATTCCAACCTTAGCCAGGCTTCCTCAAATATCTCATTCCATTCGAGATATTTTGATAGCTTCCCATAAATCTTCCACTCGGAGGATTTATCTTAGTAAATGGAAACGTTTCGCCTTTTGGGCTCAAGGAAGGGACATAGATCCTTTCACTGCTTCCATCCAGATAGTCCTTGATTTTCTAGCTGAACTCTTCCATGCAGGTTCATCTCCTTCTACTCTTAAAGTTCAATTGGCAGCTATTTCTAACTTTCATGTGGGCATTTCAGATTCTGCCATCATGTCTCATAAGCTTTGCAAAGCTTTTTTGAAGGGAGCTTTTCTTCTCAGACCTCCTATAAGAAATCCTCCTCCATCTTGGGACCTTAATTTAGTTCTCACTTCCTTGATTTTTCCCCCTTTCGAACCTGCAGCTTCCTGTTCTTTAAAATTGCTATCATGGAAGACTCTCTTTCTGGTAGCTGTTACTTCAGCTAGAAGGGTGTCAGAACTTCATGCGCTCAGCTGTCGACCACCATATCTGTTGTTCCATAAAGACAGGGTATCCTTACGAACCAACCCGTCCTTTTTACCTAAAGTAGCCTCGACCTCTAACCTAAATCAAAGCATTGACCTTCCTGTGTTTTTCCCAGAATATTCCAACAGGTCTGAACAAAAGTTGCATTGGCTAGATGTTCATAGTCAGTTAAGGTACTATTTGGATAGGACCAAACAATTCAGAAGATCTGACCAATTGTTTGTTTCTTATGCAGAAAGCAGAAAGGGACTTTCAGTTTCAAAAGTATCACTATCCAGATGGCTAACATCTCTGATTTCCCTTGTTTATGAAATCAGACACCAAAAGCTGCCTAACAAACCTAAGGCCCACTCCACCAGAGCTTTGGCTACTTCTATAGCCTTCCAAGACAGACTGCCTATTGACACCATTTGTGCAGCGGCTACTTGGGCTACTCCTCACACATTCATTTCACATTATAAGTTGGATTTAGCTTCTAGACATAGAGCTAACTTTGGTACCACTGTTCTCAAGAGTCTGTTCCGATAGGCCACCCGGGACAAGGTGCTATGGACGCGGTCCCATCCAGCAAGAATGAAGGCGAGATAGACAACTTAACATATAGAAGTTATGTTCTTACCATAACGTTCCATGTTAGTTGTCTTCTTCGCTTTCTTGCGTCCCACCCTCCTTCCCCCTGGCCTGGACAGATCTAGAGGAGTTTGATTGTGACCTCTCTTTCTACCACCTCTGTTGCTTTAGGTATATGCTCTGCTGCGCATATTTTTTCCTGGATCGAGCGTCAGGTCACCTTCCTTTCCCTCTTTCCTTGCAGAGGTGGATTCTTCCTTTCAGTAATTCTGGATGTTCTTCGTCTTCCCTTGCTGCAGTCCTGACAATTGATAGTCCCCAGTCGGCGAATACCAGAGTACGGTCATGGCGCCTTAGACTGCGACGCACGTCAGGTACTAACGCATGACCGCGTCATTCCTCAGTCTTTTTGCCGCATGGTCCGATGCAGAAGCAGTTTTGCGGTGCAGGTTGGCGTTCTGAGATTTTCGAGCGGAGTTTCAGACCGAATACAGAGTTGGCTAAGTAACTCGCTAGAACATTTTGGTTTTTCTTGCCTCAGTATTTAAGCGGATGTCAGAAAAAGTGAATAACTGTATTTCTTGTGGAAGCAGATACCATAAGGATTTTCATACATTGTGTATACCTTGTTTAGGGCCTGAGCACGGCGTTGTTGGTTACGCTTGTGCTTGTGCTAGATTTAACAAGCGCACTATTAAGAGGAGGCTTGATTGTGCTAGGTTAGTGTTTGGGAAGCGTTGCAATTATAATATGCCGTCGGATGCTCGCCTGCTTCATCAGAAGCGCAAAGATAAAACAGTGCCTAGGGGAGAGGAACCGCAGCCCGGATGTCGGTCCTTTGGAAAGGCTCAAAGGAGCCGGAGGTTTTGCCAGGAGTTTCAATGGAGTCTCAGGCAGGTACTTTACTGTTACAGGATGTGCCCTCTCAGGAGGCAGGCCAGGCTGAGGGGCTTCTCAGGTAACTGTTCTTCCTCTCTTCCCAAGGTAGTTAGGGCCTCTCCTTCTGTTGCCAAAGCTTCTTTTAGAGGTAGGCCAAGTTCAGTTTCTGTGGGGGCTTCTCCTAGCATTTCGGGCTCTGTGCCTAAGAAACATATGCTCAAAATGGCAGAAGATTTGATTACTCTGATTAGAGGTTCTATGCCCCACCTGATAAGAGGCCTAGGGTGGAACAGGAGTTTGATAGTTTTGAACAGTGTTCACAGGCTTGAGTCTTCTGGGGAAGACTTGCAAGAGTTTCTACTTATTCTGATTCTGATGTGGATGATTCCACCCCTTCTCCTCCTGAGGATTTTTCATTTTCAGAGACTCTTCACTCCATGAGGGAGCACTTTAAATGGGAAGGCCAAGATTACTCTGACTCTAGAAAAGGCTTAGGGAATTCTTGTTTTGCCTCAGCATAGGCCCTTAGCTATTCCTCCTGTGTTGAATGTGGTGGAGGATGTTTTGCAGAGGCTTCTCTGAACCCTGACTCCTTGCCTCCTGCTCCTGTTAAGCCTGATAGGTATTATAGGGTGCCAAGCTCATAAGTATTTGTTTAAGAGTCCCAGGGGCGGACCGAAACTGTTTCTCAGGGGCCTAAAGGTGTTAAAGCTTCTGTGGTTAAAAATCCTGTACCCTCTGATAAAGAGGCAAGGGGCTTGGATAGGTGGGGTAAGAAAGTATATACTTCTTCCACTTTGGCCATGAGGCGTTGAATTGTCAGTTTCATATGCTGAAATATCAGAATTATCTCCTTTCACAATTGAAATCTAAGGTGGATGCTTTGAGGAAGGGTATTGAGTGTAAAATTGCTGGATTTGGTTCATGTGTCTGAACAAGTGGGTAAGCATTCTTTGCAGTGTGGTTTTGATGCTGTTCAGGCCTCGAGGGTGGCTGCTACTAGTTCTGTTCTTCGCAGACATGCATGGTTGAAGGATCAGAATTTAGCTGAGCATGTTAAGACCAGGATTTTGGATGCTCCTTTACAGTCTGATGTGTTGTTTGGACAGCCTGTGGAAGCAGTTTTAACAACATGGAGGACAAAGCTAAGTCTATGCAGACTGTTAAAGATTTTTGCAGGTGCAGCCTCCAGTTTAGTAGAAATTGGCCTGCTAAGGGGTGGACATATCCTGCTTATGGTGCCCAGTCTAGGAGTAGGTCTAGACGTGGTAGGGGCAGGGCTCAAGGTTTGTTTAGGCCTAGATCAGACAGTTCACCTGCTCAGACTTCTGGTGAGGGCAGGGGTCCGTAAGCAGAACCAAGTCCTTCGGTAGCAGAACCAATGACCTGCCTTTTCAGCTGCCAGTGGACTCTGTCTGGCAGCTCCTTTGGGAGGAAGATTGTCTCTTTTCAAAGAAAATTGGGATTTAATCACTCAAGACAGATGGGTGCTGGATATCATTCATCACGGGTACAGATTTTATTTCCACACAATGCCCCTTTTCAAGGCATGCCAGATGTTCCTCCTCCACAAAGAAAAGAGGCTCACAAGCAAGTTTCTCAGTTACTCCAGATTGGGGCTATTCAGCCAGTCCCTGTGTCAGAAAGGGGCTTAGGATTTTTTTCTCGCCTGTTCCTAGTGCCAAAGAGAACGTGGAGACCAATTTTGGATTTATCTATCCTCAACACTTATCTGGACATTCCCAAGTTCAAGATGTTGACGTTACAGCAACTGTTACCTCTGCTGGGCAAGGATTACTGGATGGTAACTTTGGATCTCAAGGAAGCTTACCTTCATGTGCCCATAAGGCTAAGTTGCAGAAAGTATCTGCGGTTTCGAACTGGAGATTTTCATTATCAGTTCTCTGCACTCCCCTTTTACTTAGCTACTTGCTCAGAGTATTCACAAAGGTTCTGGCTCCAGTGATAGCTTACTTCAGGCTTCAAGGCATTCAAATTTATCCTTACTTGGTCGACTGCCTGATTCTGGCTCAAGAAAAGGAACACCTTCTACAGCATCTGGAATATGTCATAGCAGTGCTAAGATGCCTAGGGTATTCTGTGATCGAAATAAAGTCCAGTCTAGTACCCTCTCAAGACATGTGCTTTCTGGGTGTGAGACTGAATACAGCAGCCCAGATGGCCTTTTTTACCCCGGACAAACAAAAGAGTCTGTCACTTTACTTCCATCAACTATCTCATCAGTCCGTGCTGACTGCAAGGACAGTCCTTCAAGCATTAGGGTTCATGGCATCTTGTATTCTGGTGCTTCCCAATGCCAAACTGCATATGAGGAAGCTGCAATGGTATCTCAAAAATGTATGGACACAGCACTGCCAAGATTTGGACACTGTCATTCAAATAATACCTTGCCTTCAGGAATTCTTGTGGTGGGCTCAGGAATGTCACCTAAACAAGGGACTCTCTGTGACCCGCCAGGCGTAGTCAGATTTTAACGACAGATGCCTCGGACACTGCTTGGGGAGCTCATCTAAATGGAAAGTGGATACAAGACAAGTGGCCTGCCAGACTACAGCATCTACATATCAACATGAAGGAGATGTTAGCAGTCCAGTTTGCATTGATGGCGTCCAAGGAGTTACTTCTTCCAGGGCAGGTGTTGATTCTGACAGACAACACAACTGTCATGTGGTACATCAACAAGCAAGGGGAACACATTCTTATCCTCTATGCAGGCAAGCAATGATTTTATGGGAGACTGTTAAGCCTGCAACTGACTCTTCAGGCAAGGTTTCTGCCAGGAGAACAGAACTCCTAGCAGATGTATTAAGCAGACATATCATGGATCCCCACGAGTGGAAACTGGATCTTCATGTATTTCAGAAATTGACAGTGTCATGGGGAACTCAGACATAGATCTGTTCGCTTCCACTAAACCACCAGCTGCCAAAGTGTGCACAAGGGGTTTCATTCATCACACAGCTTGGAAGTGGATGCTCTGTCTTTCAGTTGGAAAAACCTTCATGTCTATGCCTTTCCACCTCTACCTCTTCTTCCAAAGGTATTACTAAAGGTCAGACAGGACAGGCCAAGGATGATTTTGATAGCTCCAGATTGGCCTCGCAACACTGGTACCCACTTCTAAGGAGTCTTGTAAAGAAGCCTCCATGGCCTTTACCTCTGATTCTCATCTGTTATCTCAGAAGGACGGTCATCTGCTCAATGTCAAGCTTCAATCTCTTCATCTCACAGCTTGGCATATTCTGTGTTGAAGCATGGTAGGTCTCAGCTTCCTCAACAAGTTTTAAATGTGATTATGGAAGCTAGAGGCCTAGTACTAGGAGAGTAAGCACGAGAAAAATGGAAGAGATTTTATTTTGGAGTACAGCAAAGAATTTGGAGATTTCAGAGCCTAATTTGAGTGTGGCTCTTCAATATCTTACTGAATTATTGGACAAAGGTTTGTCTTTCTCTTCCATAAAGATTCATGCTGCAGCAATTTCAGCTCACTATGATTGTGACCCGCTTTGTTTTCGTGCATCCTTTGTTCAAGCAGTTTCTTAGAGGGGCAAAGAATATAAGACCCCATTTAGAGCTCCTACTCCTGCTTGGGATCTCAATTTTGTGTTGGAAAAACTTACTCTACAACCTTTTGAGCCTGCAGCTACTGCTGAATTGAAATATTTGTCATGGAAGACTGCTTTTCTGTTGGCTATTACTTCTGCAAGAAGGGTGTCTGAGTTGCAGGCCCTTATGGCAGTAGAGCCCTTTTGATTTTCCATAAGGACAGGGTATCATTACGCATTAACTCTTCCTTTATGCCTAAGGTGGTTTCTAGTGTGGCTTTAAACCAAACTATTCATTTGCCTACGTTTTTTGCAGATCCTCAAAATAAAGGGAAAAAGATTTTGCACACTTTAGATGTACACAGGCAATTGCGTTATTAATTGAGCAGGACTAAAGATTGTAGGCTGTCTCAGCAGTTACTTGTTTCTTTTTGCTTTGAGTTCACAGGGCAAGCCTGTGTCAAAACAAACTATTTCTAGGTGGATTGGCTTTTGCATTGCATTTTGTTATTCCCATCATGGCAAACAGGTTCCAGCTGGGATTAGGCCTCATTCCACTAGGGCTACTGCCACTTCAACAGCATTTCTAAGGGGTGGCAACTAAGGATATTCTGGAAGCAGCTACTTGGAGTTCAGTGCATACTTTCTCTAGGCATTATCACCTGCCTATATACTCTAAGTCTAGAGCTGGTTTTGCCACAGCTGTTTTACAAGGCATGTTGTCAGCTCCTGCTACTATATAATTTGCCAGCCTCCCTTACCTCTGCTTTGGGATTCTACCCAATTGTCAGGACTGCAGCAAGGGACGAAGAACATAGTACAGTTTGTACCTACCATAAATGTAGATGTTCGAGGATTCCCTCCTTCCCTCTGTGTTTCAGGGTGGTTGTGTAGGTGAGTTTACATGCTTATATTTTTTGTATATATTACTGTATATATTGTACATGTTTTGGTGCAGGTTGTTTTGGGACTTGTCTTTTTGGGTCTTCTGACATCTGGGGCAAGAAAAGACTGGGGAAAAGCGTCGGTCATGCGCATTAGTACCCTGACGCGTCGGTCCCTAAACGCCATGACTATACTCTGGTATTCGGGGCGACTGGCAGCCCGACTATACCCAATTGTCAGGACTGCAGCAAGGGAATCCTCGAACATCTACATTTATGGTAGGTACAAAACTGTACTTTTTCATTATTAGCTGGGCCTAGCTCACAAATGAGATCTGAGGTAATACACGCCTAGCATTGTGGGATATAAGGGGAGCCTCGAGCCGGTGGAACCAACTCTCGAGCTTTAGAGTGGCCGAGTCGGAGCCGAGGTCGGCTCCGAACCCATCCAGCAAGAAAGAAGGCGAGAATAAGACAACTAACATGGAACGTTATGGTAAGAACATAACTTCTATTTTCTAATCAAGAGCAGGTAAGGACCTTAGAGTTGTAGTATTTGTACCAGTAGTAGTAAACCTGCATTTCTAATCAAGAGCAGGTAAGGACCTTAGAGTTGTAGTATTTGTACCGGTAGTAGTAAACCTGCATTTCTAATCAAGAGCAGGTAAGGACCTTAGAGTTGTAGTACTTGTACCAGTAGTAGTAAACCTGCATTTCTAATCAAGAGCAGGTAAGGACCTTAGAGTTGTAGTATTTGTACCAGTAGTAGTAAACCTCCATTTCTAATCAAGAGCAGGTAAGGACCTTAGAGTTGTAGTACTTGTACAAGTAGTAGTAAACCTGCATTTCTAATCAAGAGCAGGTAAGGACCTTAGAGTTGTAGTACTTGCACCAGTAGTAGTAAACCTGCATTTCTTTTCAAGAGCAGGTAAGGACCTTAGAGTTGTAGTATTTGCACCAGTAGTAGTAAACCTGCATTTCTAATCAAGAGCAGGTAAGGACCTTAGAGTTGTAGTATTTGTACCAGTAGTAGTAAACCTGCATTTCTAATCAAGAGCAGGTAAGGACCTTAGAGTTGTAGTACTTGTACCAGTAGTAGTAAACCTGCATTTATAATCAAGAGCAGGTAAGGACCTTAGAGTTGTAGTACTTGTACCAGTAGTAGTAAACCTGCATTTCTAATCAAGAGCAGGTAAGGACCTTAGAGTTGTAGTGTTTGTACCAGTAGTAGTAAACTTGCATTTCTAATCAAGAGCAGGTAAGGACCTTAGAGTTGTAGTACTTGTACCAGTAGTAGTAAACCTGCATTTCTAATCAAGAGCAGGTAAGGACCTTAGAGTTGTAGTATTTGTACTAGTAGTAGTAAACCTGCATTTCTAATCAAGAGCAGGTAAGGACCTTAGAGTTGTAGTACTTGTACCAGTAGTAGTAAACCTGCATTTCTAATCAAGAGCAGGTAAGGACCTTAGAGTTGTAGTATTTGTACCAGTAGTAGTAAACCTGCATTTCTAATCAAGAGCAGGTAAGGACCTTAGAGTTGTAGTACTTGTACCAGTAGTAGTAAACCTGCATTTCTAATCAAGAGCAGGTAAGGACCTTAGAGTTGTAGTATTTGTACCAGTAGTAGTAAACCTGCATTTCTAATCAAGAGCAGGTAAGGACCTTAGAGTTGTAGTATTTGTACCAGTAGTAGTAAACCTGCATTTCTAATCAAGAGCAGGTAAGGACCTTAGAGTTGTAGTATTTGTACCAGTAGTAGTAAACCTGCATTTCTAATCAAGAGCAGGTAAGGACCTTAGAGCTGTAGTACTTGTACCAGTAGTAGTAAACCTGCATTTCTAATCAAGAGCAGGTAAGGACCTTAGAGTTGTAGTACTTGTACCAGTAGTAGTAAACCTGCATTTCTAATCAAGAGCAGGTAAGGACCTTAGAGTTGTAGTACTTGTACCAGTAGTAGTAAACCTGCATTTCTAATCAAGAGCAGGTAAGGACCTTAGAGTTGTAGTATTTGTACCAGTAGTAGTAAACCTGCATTTCTAATCAAGAGCAGGTAAGGACCTTAGAGTTGTAGTACTTGTACCAGTAGTAGTAAACCTGCATTTCTAATCAAGAGCAGGTAAGGACCTTAGAGTTGTAGTACTTGTACCAGTAGTAGTAAACCTGCATTTCTAATCAAGAGCAGGTAAGGACCTTAGAGTTGTAGTACTTGTACCAGTAGTAGTAAACCTGCATTTCTAATCAAGAGCAGGTAAGGACCTTAGAGTTGTAGTGTTTGTACCAGTAGTAGTAAACCTGCATTTCTAATCAAGAGCAGGTAAGGACCTTAGAGTTGTAGTACTTGTACCAGTAGTAGTAAACCTGCATTTCTAATCAAGAGCAGGTAAGGACCTTAGAGTTGTAGTATTTGTACCAGTAGTAGTAAACCTGCATTTCTAATCAAGAGCAGGTAAGGACCTTAGAGTTGTAGTACTTGTACCAGTAGTAGTAAATCTGCATTTCTAATCAAGAGCAGGTAAGGACCTTAGAGTTGTAGTACTTGTACCAGTAGTAGTAAACCTGCATTTCTAATCGCAGGTAAGGACCTTAGAGTTGTAGTACTTGTACCAGTAGTAGTAAACCTGCATTTCTAATCAAGAGCAGGTAAGGACCTTAGAGTTGTAGTGTTTGTACCAGTAGTAGTAAACCTGCATTTCTAATCAAGAGCAGGTAAGGACCTTAGAGTTGTAGTATTTGTGCCAGTAGTAGTAAACCTGCATTTCTAATCAAGAGCAGGTAAGGACCTTAGAGTTGTAGTATTTGTACCAGTAGTAGTAAACCTGCATTTCTAATCAAGAGCAGGTAAGGACCTTAGAGTTGTAGTACTTGTACCAGTAGTAGTAAACCTGCATTTCTAATCAAGAGCAGGTAAGGACCTTAGAGTTGTAGTACTTGTACCAGTAGTAGTAAACCTGCATTTCTAATCAAGAGCAGGTAAGGACCTTAGAGTTGTAGTGTTTGTACCAGTAGTAGTAAACCTGCATTTCTAATCAAGAGCAGGTAAGGACCTTAGAGTTGTCGTATTTGTACCAGTAGTAGTAAACCTGCATTTATAATCAAGAGCAGGTAAGGACCTTAGAGTTGTAGTATTTGTACCAGTAGTAGTAAACCTGCATTTCTAATCAAGAGCAGGTAAGGACCTTAGAGTTGTAGTACTTGTACCAGTAGTAGTAAACCTGCATTTCTAATCAAGAGCAGGTAAGGACCTTAGAGCTGTAGTACTTGTACCAGTAGTAGTAAACCTGCATTTCTAATCAAGAGCAGGTAAGGACCTTAGAGTTGTAGTGTTTGTACCAGTAGTAGTAAACCTGCATTTCTAATCAAGAGCAGGTAAGGACCTTAGAGTTGTAGTACTTGTACCAGTAGTAGTAAACCTGCATTTCTAATCAAGAGCAGGTAAGGACTTTAGAGTTGTAGTACTTGTACCAGTAGTAGTAAACCTGCATTTCTAATCAAGAGCAGGTAAGGACCTTAGAGTTGTAGTACTTGTACCAGTAGTAGTAAACCTGCATTTCTAATCAAGAGCAGGTAAGGACCTTAGAGTTGTAGTACTTGTACCAGTAGTAGTAAACCTGCATTTCTAATCAAGAGCAGGTAAGGACCTTAGAGTTGTAGTATTTGTACCAGTAGTAGTAAACCTGCATTTCTAATCAAGAGCAGGTTAGGACCTTAGAGTTGTAGTACTTGTACCAGTAGTAGTAAATCTGCATTTCTAATCAAGAGCAGGTAAGGACCTTAGAGTTGTAGTATTTGTACCAGTAGTAGTAAACCTGCATTTCTAATCAAGAGCAGGTAAGGACCTTAGAGTTGTAGTATTTGTACCACTGGTAGTAAACCTGCATTTCTAATCAAGAGCAGGTAAGGACCTTAGAGTTGTAGTACTTGTACCAGTAGTAGTAAACCTGCATTTCTAATCAAGAGCAGGTAAGGACCTTAGAGTTGTAGTATTTGTACCAGTAGTAGTAAACCTGCATTTCTAATCTGACACAATTCCTACAAACAGACCACCTGCAGAGTGGTTTTCTGTTTCCCCATGTAAGCCTTGAATTAGAAATTGTTTTGTGGCTTCAGATCGCTTGGAAGCCTAGGCTAGGTTTGCATGAATGTGAATCTGTCCACTGTGTTGTTCTGGGTAACATTTTTAACCTATTCACCATAGCCCTGACCAGATGTAAAAAGAACTTCCCCGTGACAGTTGGCTTTGTCCTCCGCCTTTTGATTGTGAAGCCATAGGACATATAACATGTTTTCTGTAATTTGTTTTACAATACATCCTTTAAACTTTTCAGACTTACAAAGGAACTGAAGTCTCTCTCTGCACTCAGAGGATGTAAGGCAGTGAGCTGATAATTTGTAGGAGGCATGTCAGTTTCACAGAGCCCTTGCACCACACACACACATCTCTATGCCAAGTAATGTAAAAGGTTGTCATTTCACTAAACAGCATGTGTTTGAAATGGGTGGGTGGGGGATTCTCGAGCTCCTGACCAAACCCCATCTGGACTGGACTCAGGTTGGATGTGCACAAGTTCTGCACAGAAAGCATCCCAGCATGGAATCAAACCAGTAAACCAAGAACTCAGAGACAGCCAGCATTAACTGCTGTACCACTCTCCAGCTCTAGGTGGCACACTCCCATTAGTTAATCCAGATTCTTCCTGCCCTTCTTAAAGTTTGTTGTGTATACATTTTCAGTTTGTGTGTGTGTGTGTGTGTGTATATATATATATATATATATATATATATATATATATATATATATATATATACACACACACACACACACACACACACACACACACACACACGGCCCGGGGAGAAAAGCTCCACATGTAATTACATAAAAAGAAAATATAATACAGAATATATCAGGTGGTGGTAATAAATTAGATAAGCAAATAACAGCATCCAATAATATGGCATACAGTAGTGAGGTGATAACATTGTATAACTTGGTGATATAGGTAAAGAATTGTTAAACTCATTGTAGAATTATATAACGTATAACTTGAGATAAGTAAAGAATTGTTAAACTCATGGTAGAAGTAAAGAAATAGAAGTTGTAGATGGTAGGTAAGGTTGTTAGCTGAGAGAGGAGATTGTATAAAGGAAAAAGGAGGCAGAAGGCTTAGAGTAGGAATTGACTGGCTACGTGTCAGCAGAAGCAGTTGTAAAGGAGGGAAGGGAAAAAAAGCCTCGGTGTAAAGATAGGATGAGACTGTTTTAGGGAGGGAGTCAGGTAATGGAATTGTGATTAAGGGTGCAGGTGCATATCAGATGTGATGAGAGGTGAAGTTTAAGGGAGTTTTTAAAAGCAGTGGAGCTACTGATAGTTCATATTGAAGAAGGGAGATTGTTCCAAAGCTTGGAGACAGTGAAAGAGTAATGCATTTGACCGGCTGAGAGCTTAGGTTTATCAGTATTTAATACCATTTCGTTTTCTGACCTTAGGTGTCGATTAGGATGGTAAATGGTCAGTATGTCAGTGAGGGCTGGGCAGATTGCTGGGAAGTAAAAGATTTTATGGGCAGTAGTTAGTTGTAGTTGTGAGGTAATGTGGAAATTCCAACCAGTTAAGTGTGGAACAGTAGTGAGAGGAGAATTTAGCATTTGTAGCAAATTTGACAACTTCATGAAATGAGTTTAGTTTTTAGGGAGGACTGAATATTGGTTAGGATGGGGGCACCGTATCAGACAGTGGGAAGCAGGAACGAGGAGGCAAGAGCTTTTTTTGCAGAAAAGCTGAGAAAGTAGTTGTGCCTGTAGAGGGCACCTAGCTTTTGATGTTTTTTTTTATGTTATGGATATGAAGGTCAAAAGTTAAGTTATCAATGATGAAACCAAGCAGCTTGGTACTGGGAACAGCATTAATAACAGTATTGTTTTGGGAATGAACTGAAAAGTCAGGCTTGTCAACTGGGCTAGATCTTTTTTGGGTTAAATATTGAGAAGTTTTGTTGGGGTTAAGGGCAAGATGGTTTTGTGACGTCCAGGATTCAGTTGAGCTGAATGCCTTTTGGGTAAGCTGCTGCAGTGCAGAGGCAGATTTAGAAGAGCAGATAATGGTAGAATCATCTGCATATTGGATTCCAGTACTGTGGGTAAGAATTGTATGATAGTAATTGATGAATATGCTAAATAAAAGGGGACCCAGTATGGAACCCTGGGGTACTCCTGTGTTAGTGTTGGTGAAAGGAGAGGAGCAGCGCTGCCATATGGTAGCTTGTTGCCTATGACTGAAATAATTGGGAAAACCACTGAAGGGTGGATGAAGAGGTGCCATGGTTAGAGAGTTTAGTAAGCAGAAGGGAGTGGGAAACTGTTGAATGCCTTTGATAGATCCAGGAAGAGTGCGGAGATTATGGATCCATCATCCCTGGCTCTATTAACTGTGTCCAGGAAGGAAATGAGAGCAGTGTTAGTGCTATGTCCTGGCCTAAAGCCATGTTGAGTGGAGGAAATGAGGTGTTTTTTTAGTCATGTGGCTAAGGAGTTGAGTGTGAGTGCACTTCTCTAGTATTTTTGAGATGGGAGAGAGAATGGCAATTGGCCGAAAGTTAAGAATGTCAGAGTCATTGCCACCTTTATGAAGTGGGAGAACATATGCCTTTTGCCAGATATCAGGCACACGGGATTCCTGAATGGACCTGTTAAGGAGAATGCTTGTAAGAATTCTGCAGGTAAGTCATCTGAGGCATTGGTGCATGGGTGCATGATTTTAGCTTGTGAAGGAGCATTTGTATGGTGGAGGGTAGGTATGGTGGACAGTGAGAATGTAGATAATGTAGGTGATTTGGCATGTGGTGTGGAGGGGTTTGGTTGGTTAGTGTTGATTGGTGGGACGGTGGTAGTAAGCATAGCAATACTATTGATTAAATAAGAATTAGAGGGAGGCTAATTCATTGGGTTTTTTCTGGATCAGGGCATGGATTATGGATTGTTCCAGGATGGAGTAAAGAGTTGATTGCTCCCTAAAATTTCTTGGTGTTATGATTGTTGGTTTTGGAGGCTTTGGAAGTAATCTTTTTTGTTTTTGAGAACTAATAGTTTGGCCTGGTTGCGAAGTTGTTTGTATTGGATGAGGGTAGCAGGAGTTATGTTTTTTAGCCCGGCTTTCCAGGCTTTATACCTAGAGGACATAATTTGCTTTGTTGACTTAGTGAGCCAATTGCCATGTTTTGTCTTGACTCTTTTTAACTGGAAAGGGGCAAGAGTATTTAGGATAGTCAGAAATGTAGTATTGAAAAATTCTACGGCTTCATTAAGAGGGAGAGATTTTAGTGGATTCCAGTTAGTATTTTGCAAAGCTTCATTAAGAGTACTTGGGGAAAATTGGGACAATTCCGGGTGAATCTGTATTGGTGTTTATTAGGTAGGGTGGTGGGCTTATGTATTATGAAAGTTGGAGAGTGGTCACTTATACTGTCTGCAAGAGTACCAGAGGTGGCTATGTTATCAGGGTCAGAAACCATGATCCAATCCAAGATTTAACCTTTGTTATTCTTAGTGTCAGGTCTGGTGATATCAGAAATAAGCTGGGTATAGATGTGGAGGTTGATGTCTAATGAGTGATTTTTATTGGACATGTCTAACCAATTAATATTTACATCGCCTAGGATTAGTGTTCCATTTTTTATGATGTTCATCGTGTTTCACTGTTGCAGTCATTACAAATGGGTTATCCTGCTGGCAGGCTACCCGCAGTCGGCCTGAGTTCCAAAGTCTAGGTCTGGTGTCGGTTGCTGTCGCCTCTTCCCTGATGTCAGTGCGCCAGGGGTATATAAGATGCAACCGACACCATTTTCTTCAGTCTTTCTTGCCGCGCGGTGCCCGAAGCAAAAGCAGTTCGCAAGTGCCGGTTGGCCGACTCCTGAAGTTTTCAAATTCGAATTTCAGATCCAAAGTCTTCATTAAAGCTAAGTACCCTGTTGGGGAATTTTTTTCTTGATCCAGATCGATGTCAGAAAAAGTTAACTGTATTTCTTGTAGGAAGCAAACGCCTCATAAGGATTTTCATTCTTACTGTATTCCTTGCCTAGGCCCTGACCATAACGTTGCTAGTTATTGGTTTTCTGCTAGATTTAACCAACGCACTATTAAGCATCGGTACAATTTTGCATTTCATTACTTTGGCAGAAGATTTAATTATATAATGCCATCAGATCAGCCGACTACCGGAGTTTACAAAAAACGAAAAGAAAAAGAAAAGGTCAGGCATCCGAGATCCAAAACCGACGACGAGGCTTCTTCTAGGCCTGTCGCCGGTTCTCAGTGAGATGCTTTTGCAGCCCCTGACGCCCGCTACCTCAGAGCCACAGACCGCTTCCGACTCCCACGTGGACTGGACTGGGCCTCTGGAAACTCAAGGTTTTGGACACTCGGAAACTATTCCCTCAGATGGGTCCAGAGCCACTGAGCAGGCATCGGCTTTTGAGGGTGTTTTCAGGCCTGCACAGTTATATGTGAAACCTACTTCCACTACAAAGACTGAAGCAGCTCTAAAGACAAAGAAACAAGTACAGCATTCACCTGGACAGGCCTCCATGCCTAAAAAACAGATGCTTAAAATGGCCGAAGACCTTATTACTTTGATCAGGGGTTCCCATCCCCCTCCTGAAGAGAGGCCTAGGCAAGAGTTAGAATATGAATCTTCAGACCAGGTTTCCATTTCCTCTGATTCCTCCTCTGAACAGGATTACTCCATTCCTCCCTATGAGGATTCTGATGCTGAAGAATCTTATCCCTTCAGCCTCTCCTCCTGAGGATTATTCTTTTGGGGAAACACTGCATACTATGAGGGAGCATTTCCACTGGGAGAGTCAAGATTACTCAGAATCCAAGAAAAGGCTCAGAGATTTCCTTTTATTGCCCCAGCACAGGCCCCTTGCTATCCCGCCTGTTTTAGACATTGTAGATGATGTATTTACAGAGTCCAGTTTTTCTCCAGACTCTCTACCACCAGCCCCTGTTAAGCCAGACAGATACTACAGGGTTCCCGATTCACATACATTTCTCTATAAAAACCCTGCAGCTGACCCAGAAACCATCTCTCAGGGTCCCAAAGGGGTCAAGGCTTCTACGGCAAAAAAAAAACTATTCCCGTCTGATAGGGATTCTAGGTCCCTAGACAGATGGGGCAAAAAGATTTATACCTCTGCTACCTTGGCTGTAACAGCTTTAAATTGCCAATTTCATATGCTTAAGTATCAGCAATATCTTATATCCTTAAACAGAAAATGCCAGCAAAAGTAGAATGTGCAGATAATAAAGAAATGCAGGATTTATTGCATGCAGCTGAACAAGTTGGAAAGCATACTTTGCAATGTGGTTTTGATTCTCTTGAGGCCTCCTGCAGGGCAGCTGTTACAGGTTCTGCCATTAGGAGACATACTTGGTTAAAAGAACAAAATTTGCCAGCTCATGTTAAAGCAAAACTATTAGACGCTCCTTTACAGCATGATACTTTGGTGCTAAAGCAGAAGAGGTGTTGAAGAAAATGGAGGACAAGGCTAAATCTATGCAAACAGTCAAGGATTTCTTGCAGGTGCAGCCTGCCAGATTTAGCAGGAACTGGCCTACAAAAAATTGGTCCTTTCCAGTGTCAGATAAACCACAAAGGGGCAGATACAGATGCCCTAGAGGCAGATCACAGCCCCAAGGCTCATACAGGCCTAAACAATGGGGTACTTCTACCTCCAAGAGCGGAGAGGAAAAATCACAGCCATACAGGAAACAGTCTCAATGACTTTCCACTTCCAGCACCAAGCATTTATCTTTTGGCAGCCCCTTTGGGGGGAAAGCTAGCACTTTTTTCACAAAATTGGCACATGATCACCCAGGACAAATGGGTTCTAAGTGTAGTTTCACAAGGCTACAGGTTCCACTTTCACACCCTGCCAAGGCAAAACGGTATGCCAGAACTGCCACACAATCAATGGGCAGAGGCACAAAAACAAGTTTCGTCCCTCATGGACATGATGGCCATTCAACAAGTACCATAACAAGAGCAGGGTCACGGATTCTATTCAGGACTGTTCTTAGTACTCAGAAAGGACAAAGCCTGGAGACCAATACTGGACCTATCTATTCTAAACACATATCTGGATATTCCAAAATTCAAAATGTTAACCCTACAGCAGCTTCTTCCCATGTTGGACAAGAAGGCCTTGGCTTGTGATTTAGATCTAAAAGAGGCATACCTGCATGCCCCAATCAGACAATCTTGCAGAAGATACCTCAGATTCAAAGCTGGCTCAATATATTACCAATTCTCTGCACTGCTCTTTGGCTTATCTACTGCGCCCAGGGTCTTCACAAAGTGCCTGGCACCAGTAATTGCATTTTGCAGACAGAGGAATACAAATATATCCTTACGTGGTCGACTGCCTTATTCAAGTGGAGAACAAGGACATTCTACTACAGCATCTGGCGTTTGTAAAAAG
>NC_056749.1:7990859-7998359 GCF_019279795.1 Protopterus annectens | reverse complement strand
AAATGGAGAAAGTCATAGATTTGGATGTGACTAATTCTTTAGATTTCGATGATTCTAATGAAGTAGTTTTAGATGGAGGTGAAGAAAGTAGAGTGTACTTTGGTGAAGGATAAAAACTTCACAATATACAATTTTACAGAGATAGAAATCAAGAAGGAGTTTTTTGATTTGTTTATAAAAGGTCTTCATTTTATTCCAACATGCCCTACTGATTTAGCAGAAGCTTTAATAGATTTGAAGCTATTTATAAGGCAGCTAAACTTAACTCTGAATTTTAATGGACAGCCCTACACAAAAACTACATTAACTAGATCCAGTACTTTCAACCCCCCAACCCACCCATCTTTAAAAGGGTTTGAGGAAATGGTTAGTAAGGAAATAAGAAATATCATTTCTAAAAAAATCAGAACACCTTCCAATATGAAATCAGAAGAGATGGCATTAATACAGCTTCTGAGGAAAGAAAAGTGTAGAACTATGAAGCCAGACAAAGGAGGAGGGCTGGTTTTGATGTATATGCAGGACTATGAAATGCATCTCTTTAATATGATGTTCTTCATCTCACATTGCTGTAGTCTTTACATATGGGTAGTCCGCTGTCCTCGGTCGGCCCGAATACCAAAGTATTAGGCTGACGTCGGTCATGGGCGCACAGATCTGACATCAGAGTGTCAGGGTATAAAAGCGCATGACCGATGTCATATCTTCAGTCTTTTTTGCCGCATGGTCCGATGCAGAAGCAGCGTTGCAAGTGCCGTTCGGCGTTCTGAAATTTTTGTATTCTGAGTTTCAGACCGAAACCAAGTTGGGCTAAGTACCCTGTTGGGGAATATTTTTGTTTTTTCTTGCCTCAGTTAATTCCGGATGTCAGAAAAAGTGAATAATTGTATTTCTTGTGGGAAACAGATACCGCATAGGGATTATCACTCTCTTTGTATTCCTTGTTTGGGACCTGAGCACTACGTAGTCGGGTGTCGGTTTTGTGCTAGGTTTAATAAGCGCACCATAAAACGAAGGTTAGATTGCGCTAGGCTAGTCTTTGGTAAGCGGTGTAATTATAATATGCCGTCGGATCCTCCGGCCGCTTCCAAGAAGCGCAAAGACAAATCTTTGAAACCCAGACAGGATGAGTCGTCCGTTCCGGACGCCGGTCCTTTAGAAGCTACAGTGGGACCTGTGGATCTGGCTGAAGTTTCTGTTGAGTCTCAGGGGGAAACTTTGATTTTGCAAGATGTGGCCTCACAGGAGTCAGATCAGGCTGAAGGGGCCTCTCAGGTTACTGTTCTCCCTTCCATACCTAAGGTGGTTAGGCCTTCTCCTACTGTTTCTAAGGCTCCTTCTAAGGGCAGGACTGTTTTGCCTTCCTCTGGTGTCAGTCCTAGTACTTCAGGGTATGTGCCTAAAAAGCACATGCTTAAAATGGCAGAAGATTTGATTACTTTAATTAGAGGTTCTATGCCCCCTCCTGATAAGAGGCCCAGGGTGGAGCCAGAGTTGGAAAGTTTGGATCAGGCCTCAGATGACTCAGAGTCTTCTGCTGAAGACATTCAAGATTTTCCTCCTTATTCTGATTCTGATGCAGAGGATTCCACTCCTTCTGCTTCTCCTCCAGAGGATTTTTCATTTTCAGAAACTCTACATTCCATGAGGGAGCATTTTAAGTGGGAAGGTCAGGATTTCTCTGATTCACGGAAGAGGCTTAGGGAATTCTTGTTTTTACCACAGCATCGACCCTTGGCTATACCTCCTGTTTTGGATGTTGTTCAAGATGTTTTCTCGGAGGCTTCCCTTAATCCAGATTCTCTGCCTCCTGCGCCAGTTAAACCGGACAGGTATTACAGGGTGCTTGAGGCTCATAAATACCTGTATAAGAGTCCTAGGGCAGACCCAGAAACTATTAGCCAGGGGCCTAAGGGTGTCAGAGCCTCTGTTGTAAAGAATCCGGTTCCTCTAGATAAGGAGGCTAGAGCTTTGGATAGATGGGGTAAAAAGGTGTATACCTCTTCTACTTTAGCAATGAGGGCTTTAAATTGCCAGTTTCATATGTTGAAGTATCAGAATTTCCTCCTTACTCAACTGAAATCTAAAGTGGATGCTTTGGCAGAGGGCATAGAGTGTAAAGAATTGCAGGATTTGGTGCATGTCTCTGAACAGGTGGGTAAGCATTCTTTGCAGTGTGGTTTTGATGCTTTACAGGCTTCTTCTAGGGTGGCTGCCACTGGTTCAGTTCTTTGCAGGCACGCCTGGCTTAAGGATCAGAATTTGTCAGAGCATGTTAAAGCTAGAATTTTGGATGCTCCTTTACAGTCTGAAGTTTTGTTTGGTCCCCCTGTGGAGTCGGTCTTGAAGAAAATGGAAGACGAGGCTAAGTCTATGCAGACTGTTAAAGATTTTTTGCAGGTGCAACCTCCAAAGTTTAGTAGAAATTGGCCTACTAAGGGGTGGGCGTACCCTTCTTCTGATTCTCAGTCTAGGGGTAGATCTAGACGTGGTAGGGCAGAGCTCAGAGTACCTTCAGACCTAGAACATGGAGTTCGCCTGCACATTCTGCAGGTGAGGGCAGGGGCCAGTCCTTTCGTAAACAGGCCCAATGACCTGCATTTTCAGCTGCCAGATTCTTCTTGCCTGGCAGCTCCTTTGGGAGGAAAGTTAGCTCTTCAAGCAAAACTGGCTTTTAGTCACCCAGGACAAATGGGTATTGGACATTATAAACCGAGGCTACAAGTTCTATTTCCATACTTTGCCTCCTTTCAAAGGCATGCCAGACGTTCCTCCTCAGCAAAGGATAGAGGCTCACAAGCAGATTTCTTTACTTCTTCAAATGGGAGCTATACAGCCGGTCCCTCTGTCAGAAGTGGGCCTAGGATTTTATTCTCGCCTGTTTCTAGTACCAAAGAAAGGGAACACGTGGAGACCGATTTTGGATTTATCTATCCTCAACACTTATCTGGACATTCCAAAGTTCAAAATGTTGACGTTACAACAGCTTTTACCTCTGTTGGGAAAAGATCACTGGATGGTAACTCTGGATCTCAAAGAGGCTTATCTTCATGTTCCTATCAGGCCCTGTTGCAGGAGGTACCTGCGCTGGCTGGAGCTTTACATTATCAGTTCTCTGCATTGCCCTTTGGCTTATCTACTGCGCCCAGGGTGTTCACAAAGGTTCTGGCTCCAGTGATAGCCTTCTTCAGGTTAAGAGGAATACAAATTTATCCTTATTTGGACGATTGCCTGATTCTTGCTCAAGACAAGGACGAACTTCTTCATCGTTTACAGTATGTGATGGCAGTGTTAAGGTGCCTAGGGTATTCTGTGAACGAAACAAAGTCCAGTCTAGTACCCTCTCAGGACATGTGCTTTCTGGGTGTGAGACTGAATACAGCTTCCCAGATGGCTTTTTTGACCCCGGACAAACAAAAGAACCTTACTCTTTACTTCCATCAAATGTCTCTACGGTCCAGGCTGACTGCAAGGACAGTCCTTCAAGCCTTGGGGTTCATGGCATCTTGTATCCTGGTGCTTCCCAATGCCAAACTGCATATGAGGAAGCTTCAATATGTATGGACACAACACTGCCAAGATCTAGACACTGTCATTCAAATAATACCTTGCATTCAAAAGGAATTTTGTGGTGGGCTCAGGAATGTCACCTAAACAAGGGACTCTCTGTGACCCGACCAGAGGCGAGTCAGATTCTAACGACAGATGCCTCGGACAAGGCTTGGGAGCACACCTCAATGGAAAATGGGTTCAAGACACGTGGCCTGCCAGACTTCAACATTTGCATATCAACTTGAAGGAGATGTTAGCAGTCCAATTTGCATTGATGGCTTTCAAGGATTTACTTCACCCAGGGCAGGTGTTGATTCAAACAGACAACACAACTGTCATGTGGTACATCAACAAGCAAGGGGAACCCATTCGCACCCTCTTTGCAGGCAAACGATGATTTTGTGGGAGACTGCTCTCAGTTTACACCTCAATCTTCAGGCAAGGTTTCTACCAGGAGCACAGAACTCCTTAGCAGATGTGTTGAGCAGACAGATAGTGGATCCCCACGAGTGGAGATTGGATCCTCATGTATTTCAAAAGTTGACAGTGTTATGGGGAACTCCAGACATAGATCTGTTCGCTTCTCCACTAAATTACCAGTTGCCAAAGTTTTGCACAAAAATGTTTCATCCCACAGCTTGGAAGGTGGATGCTCTATCATTCAGTTGGAGCAATCTTCATGTCTATGCCTTTCCACCTCTGCCACTCCTCCCCAAGGTACTCTTGAAGGCCAGACAAGACAAGCCCTCCATGATTCTGATAGCGCCGGATTGGCCTCGACAGCACTGGTACCCACTACTGAGGAGTCTAGTACGGGAGCCTCCATGGCCTTTGCCTTTGATTCCGCACCTTTTGTCTCAGGAGGGCAATCACTTCCTCAATGTCAGAATTCAGTCTCTGCATCTAACAGCCTGGCATATTCTGTTTTAGACCCTGGAGGGTCTCAGCTTCCACAACACGTTTTGAATGTTATTTTGGAGGCCAGAAGGCCAAGTACAAGGAAAGTTTACGCTGATAAATGG
Source organism: Protopterus annectens (assembly GCF_019279795.1). NCBI lineage: Eukaryota > Metazoa > Chordata > Ceratodontiformes > Protopteridae > Protopterus > Protopterus annectens. The sequence continues at coordinate 7,993,785 of NC_056749.1, read as the reverse complement.
AGGAGGTTTTTTATTTGGAGCAAAGCGAAGGACTTTGATGTTTCCAAGCCTGATTTAAGTGTTTCTCTTCAATATCTTACTGATTTATTGGACAAGGGTTTGTCTTTCTCCTCTATAAAGGTTCTTGCTGCAGCCATTTCTGCTCACTATGACTGTGACCCTCCATTATTCTCTCATCCTTTGTTTAAGCAATTTCTTAGAGGGGCAAAGAACATAAGACCCCCACGTGAGCTCCTACTCCTGCTTGGGATCTCAATTTTGTGTTGGAAAACTTACTCTACAACCTTTTGAGCCTGCAGCTACTGCCGAGTTAAAGTATTTGTCATGGAAGACTGCTTTTTTGTTGGCCATTACCTCTGCTAGAAGGGTTTCTGAATTACAGGCCCTTATGGCAGTAGAACCTTTCCTAATTTTTCATAAGGATAGGGTATCTTTGCGTACTAATCCTTCCTTTATGCCTAAAGTGGTTTCTAGTGTGGCCTTGAACCAAACTATTCATTTGCCTACTTTTTATGCGAACCCCCAAATAAAGGGAGAAGATTTTGCACACTTTGGATATTCACAGGCAGTTATGTTATTATTTGAGCAGAACTAAGGGGTTCAGGCAGTCTCAGCAGTTGTTTGTTTCTTTTGCTTTGGGTTCTCAGGAAAGCCTGTTTCAAAACAAACTATTTCTAAATCGATTGGTTTTTGTATTGCTTTCTGTTATTCCCATCATGGTAAGGAGATTCCGGCTGGAATCAGACCTCATTCCACTAGAGCTACTGCCACTTCTACAGCCTTTCTAAGGGGGGTAGCTACTAAAGATATTTTGGAAGCAGCTACTTGGAGTTCAATGCATACTTTTTCTAAACATTACCACCTTCCTCTTTATTCTAAGTCTAGGGCTGGATTTGCCACTGCAATATTACAGGGCATTTTGGCAGCTCCTACTGCTTTATGAGTTTGCCATCCTCCCTTTACCTCTGCTTTGGGATTCTACCCATATGTAAGGACTGCAGCAATGTGAGATGAAGAACATAGTACAGTTTTGTACCTACCATAAATGTAGATGTTCAAGATCCACATTGCTGCAGTCCATTTACTCCTCCCTCCTTCCCCACTGTAGTTTGGAATGGTTGTTTGGTTTGGGTGGTGGTTGTTGTTGGTGCATGTTTTTGGGAGGTATTCTGTTTTTGGCTGTGGCCTTTCTTTTTAGGGCCTTCTGACATCTGGGGCAAGAAAAGACTGAGGATATGACGTCGGTCATGCACTTTTATACCATGACGCTCTGATGTTAGATCTGTGCGCCCATGACCGACGTCAGCCTAATACTTTGGTATTCGGGCCGACCGAGGACAGCGGACTACCCATATGTAAGGACTGCAGCAATGTGGATCTTTGAACATCTACATTTATGGTAGGTACAAAACTGTACTTTACAAGACTCTGAAAAATATGAACTGTTTTCCAAAAATGAAGTGAATTTAGCTTATTCTAAAATCAATTATATTATACTCTGATGGACAATTTATTACAAGGTTTCATCAATGAGGAAGTATATAATTACCTGAATGTGAAAAAACCTAAGATACCAATAATTTTCGGAATCCCTAAGACACATAAAGGTCTTAAACCATTAAAATTCAGGCCTGTAGTGTCAGGTAAAGGAGGTATTTTAGAACCTATAGGTAAGTTTGTTGACTATAGGCTCAAGAATTTTGCCACAACCTTGAACTACATATGTAAGGATTCCTGGGACTTTTTAAGAGGTATACAGGAAGATTTTTTTCAAGTAGATTTAATACTGATAACTATTGATGTCGTGGATTTGTTTCCGAGTATTCCACATGAACAGGGTTTGAATTGGTTCAATGAAACATTAGTTAGAGAATCAGGTTTGTCGGCTAACACCATTAATTTACTTGTTGAATTCATGGAAATTATATTGAAAAATAATTTCATGTTTTTTAATGGAGAGATATACAAACATAAAAAGGGGGTGGCAATGGGTGCACCATGTGCCTCCATGTATGCAAACATAGTTTTACATAGATGGGAGCAGGACTTCATTTTTTCCACTCAATGGAAGGAGTACATAAAACATTATACCAGGTTTTTAGACGACATAAGTATTTTGTGGAGTGGTACTGAGGAACAATTTTTGGAATTTTTTGAATACATCAATTCCACGACTTCTTTTTTGTCTTTTACATACGTTAGTAGTAATGAGAAAATGAATTGTGTGGATGTGACAGTTTTTAAAGATTGTGTTAATAATAGGTTCACTTCCAAATTGTGCAGAAAACCCACTTTTTCTAACACATACCTACATTTCACAAGTGGCCATCCTTATTATCAGAAAAAAGGCATTATTAAAGGGCAAATGATTAGGGCATCAAGAATGTCCAGTACTTAAGAATATTTTATGGAAGAGGTGACAATATTAAAAAGTATGTTTTTAGAAAGAGGTTATCCTGAAGGATTGATAGATGAGATGAGTAAAGAAGTTTTGGACCATAGAGAGAATAAGTATCCCCCTTTATTAGGTTTGGGACAGATTCAGGAACCAAAACCCAGTCAAGTTAATAATACTGTTTTTTCTAACAACTATACACATACCTTTTCAAACAACTCACAACAAATTGAAGAGGTAATTACTAAGTTTTGGCTGGTTTTAACAGGACATGAGGAACTGAAAAAACATATTTCAAGGTATCCTAGATTTACTAGACGTAGGGACACCAATATTAAAGAATTATTTGAGAAGTTTCAACCCCAAGGGAGAACTAGCAATAGTAAAAATTCGAAAAAAGGCACCTACAAATGTGGAATGTGCAAGCAGTGCACATCTATTTCAAATAGAGGCTCTTTATATATCCCTTCAAGGAATTTTCTTTTCAAAGCCAACATTTATGCGAATTGTGCAACGCAAGGAATGGTATAT